>NW_026652283.1:56313012-56401270 GCF_009828535.3 Hylobates moloch
GGACAGCATTAGGAGATATACCTCATGCTAAATGACGAGTTAATGGGTGCAGCAAAACAACATGGCACATGGATACATATGTAACAAACCTGCACATTTTGCACATGTACCCTAAAACCTAAGGTATAATAATAATAATAAAAAAAAACCACATAGGTAATTTCTGACTAATGGACAGATAATGGGCAAACATTTTCATAACATATTGGTGTTAAAAACCTTTGCAATCAATGTGAAACAGATAGCTTAAGTCATTAACTAGTCCCAGTTACTTGCATATATCAGACAGATGTGGCACTAGCAACACGTCTGCATCCTTTGGTTATATCCCTGAGTTTCTGTCAGCCTTGAAAGGGGCAGATGTTAGGTCAGAAAGGAGGAGGCCAGTGCCTGGGAAATTCCTAAGTAGCAAGATGCGAAGACTCCTTCACCGAGGAAGTTGGCAATGTGGTGAGCCAGGGCTCTAGTTGTTGGTGCTGTCGGGGAAAGCCATGGAGGAAGGACACATTTATGGTAGAGGATAGGAGCCATGATGGGTGTAGGAAAAATCCAGTGACTCAGAGCAAGGAAATACAAATTATGAACTAATTAGAGTTTTAATTTAAAGACTGCCAGTACTTTTCTATAAACTGTCTCATTCACTAATTATGTAATATGTCTATTCAACCAAACTGCCTGCTTAATATGGGCATGGACCAGACTTCTTATGTGTCTACCTTGTGTCTAACATGATGCTAGGCACATTGGAAGTATTTGGTACGTATCTGTCAGAGGATTGATATCTGTGCTTAGTTTCTGTTTGGTTCATTCTTTTCTTTTTCAGATTTGGGGACTGATTTTTTGTAGCTGCATTTAGGTATTCATTTTCTTATTCACTCAACAATTGTGCATTAAATGCCCAAAACTGTGCTAAGAGCTAGAGATACAGACAAGGTTTATACCTTCGTAGAGCTTATATTCTTCATTGATATAGAAATAGACATATCTACCATATATATGGGTTGAAAGACAGATGCAGAAATAGATATATCTATCATCTATCTATCTATCTATCTATCTATCTATCTATCTATCTATCTAATCTAATCTATATCTGTCTGTGAACTATAAACAGAATACTAAATGAAGCTGGGAAGGAATTCATGCAAATTTCTAGAGAAAGAGAATTCTAGTCAAAAGAATTATCTAGTTCCTGAGGCAGACATGTGCTGGCTGTGTTGGAGGATCAGCAAGGAGGCCCGTGTGACCAAAGAGTAGTAGCAAGGGGGAGAATTATAGGAAATGAGTTCAAAGAGTTAGGCAGGGGCCAGATTATTTAGGGCTTTTACACAGTGGTAAAGACTAGAATTTATTCCAGGTGAGATGGGAAGACATTGAATGGCTTTGAGCAAGGGGTAGACCTGATCTGATTTCCTTCTCAATGGGAATGTTCTGGCTGTCGTGTGGCGTATAGATGTAAGGGGGAGAGGGTGCAGAGAGTCTCTTGTTGTGATCCAGAGAGAAATGGCAGTGGCCTGAAATAGGAAGCAGTAGTGAGTTTGGTCTTCTCAGATCACCCTGATTATTGACAATGTAGAAGGGTGAGATTTCATTTTACAAGTTTGAGTGACTGGCCCTACAATACTACTTTGACATTAGAGCACTGCTGATCTTGCTTTTGAAAACTGTGACTTTGTTATTCTAGGGCCTCAAGTCCTGATCAGAGCAGGCTCTAGAACCTAGGAGTACAAAAGTCAGTGTAAGAAAAATTGAAAGAGAAGCAGAAGATCTAGAAATAATGAAATATGGCTTCTGGTGTTACCACAACCCCTGACAATGCTGAAGGCTGTGCCCTCACTTCCTTTCATCCCATTTTTGTCTCAGCTCATTGGCTTCCATGCCCAGCCCTTTAGTAGAAACCTGCTTTGCCCAGGCCATAGCTGACCTCTAGATGGGCATGAGATGCCTGCATTTCAGCTATTGTCTTTCTTAACTCTCTGCACTGAGTAGCACTGGGCACCATGTCCTCTCTTAGTTTCCAGAACATCACACTCTGCTCTTTTGTCTTCTACCCCTCTGATAGTCCTTCTCCATAACCTTTGCAAGTTCTTACTCTGTTCACTTTTTAAATATTAGTGTTCCCCAGGGTTTTATTCTTTACTCTCTTATCTTCTTACTCTTTCCATGCCCCTTGGGGCTTCCATCCTGTACAGGGGCTTAAGCCATCATGGATATGCAGATATCCCCTCTCTCAATATCTTTATCTCTAGTTTAGCCTGGGAGTTGAGCCTCAGACTGCTAGACCAGTTGCCAGCTGGCCACTGCTACCTGGATGTCACATAGCCACCTTAAACTGAATGGTTTCTAAACTGAATTTGCAGTCTCAACCTTCCCCAGGCTCGTTCTGCTTTTCTTTCTTTATTCTGCATCCCAGTTTGTGAAGCCATCCTGCATTGATCCTTCTTTTTATCCTATCCTCATCCTCTATCAGTCACTCACCCAATTAGATGATTTTACTTCCTAAGTATATTTTAACCCCTCCCTTCTAGTCATTCCTGCCATCACTGCCCCGGTTGGGGCTTTCCTCATCTTCTACCTGGACTTCTAACTCATTTCTCTGCCTCCTATTCATTGTCTTTACTTCCTCAGAGATCTACCTAGCCTGTAATCTGGGCATGTCACTCTTTTGGAGTAAATTCTCCAAAAAGTCACTGACACATACAGTGTACTCTCTGGCTCCTCAGAGACCAAGCAGGGCTGTTCACCATCTGGTCCTGGCTCACCTTCCATTGTGACACACCTGAAATCTGTCTCTGTCTTCACTATAGTTCACACTCCAGGTCATTAGATTCTGGTAATAGTTTTTTTTTTTTTCTTTTTCCAGACAGAGTCTCACTCTATTGCCCAGGCTGGAGAGAAGTGGTGTGATCTTGGCTCACTGCACCCTCTACCTCCTGGGTTCAAGAGATTCTCTTGACTCAGCCTCCTAAGTAGCTGGGACTACAAGCGTGAGCCACTGCACCTGGCTAATTTTTGCATTTTTAGTAGAGATGGGGTTTCATCATTTTGGCTGGTAATATTTCTTATTCTCTAGTCATATCAGGTTTTAGACCTATGGTCATGGCATTTCCCTGCCTGAGAAGCCCTTCTTTCTGATCTGGATTATTCTGAGTCTTTAAAACTCAACTCAGTGATACATGGCCTCTGGGATACCTTCTTTGCTATTCCCAAAATAGGTTCCATGCGCTTTCGTGGTGTCTCTGGTGCCCTCATAACATCCTGCACTCATCACCGTAGCATTATCAATAGCAATTATATGCTTATGTGTCTGTTTTTGAAACTCTATGAGCCTTTGTGTCCTGATCTGTAAAGTGGGGATAATAGTAGTACTTATCTTAGAAGACTTTGGGGAGAATTAAATAAGAAAATTTATGTTATGAGTTCAGAACAGTGACTGGTACATAGAAAACACATTCATTGATAGCTACTTGGTAATAACATTAATATTATTTTAACTTGTTTTTTATAAAAATTACATAATAATTAAGATTAATGATAATTATACTATAATAAGATTATTAATAATAGTTATTTCATACCATATTATTACATGGCTGAGAGCTCCTGAAGGGCAGGAGCTATTATATGACTATGATTATAATAAAATTATTAATAACTAACATCTATAGTATAGTATAATATAGCATAGTATAGAACAGAATAGTATATGCCAGACACTGAGCAAAGCAAAGAATATCAGTTATCTCCCAAACACCTATGAGTTTTACAGATGAGTGAATGGTGCTTAAAGTATAATTACTTAAACTCACAGAGACAGTAAAGCAGCCCTAGAGCTTGGCCCCGATTCTAGTTTAACTTCACTCTAGGACCTCAGCAGCCACCCTGCAATATTGCTGAGCACCAGAGAAATGTGAGGCATATAGTAGGTGGTCAAGTTTATTACCTCTCTGGTGGAAACTACCAAGTACTGCCCCAGACCGAAAATGCAAATGACTTAGGAAGCTGGTGGTCCCAAAGGCTGCTAGATCACCATTCATACAGCTGAATTAACACACTATTGATGAAAACGACTCCCCTAAACAGTGCCTCTCTAACTATTTGACTATTAGACAATTAGAGGGATATTGAAAACTGGACATGTCCACAGTAATCTGAGTCTCTCTGCTTTCTAAAGTTAGTGATGCATAGTTTTAATCATAGGAAACATGGACAACAGCTTGAGCTGAAAATAGAGTGCACTCAGTCTCTGGCTGCAGCATAAACCCTTGGCCCAGTTATGTGGAAGGCCATAATTTTCAGATTATGTTGTTCAACCCCTGAGAACAACATTGCAACAAGTTAAACAGATATCAAAGCAGACTGAAATTACTGACCCTGAAGGGCTCATTTTCCTAAGATTAAAGACAAAGACACATAGCAGAAAATGTGCTGGAGCAGAAAAAAATGGGGAAAGGGAATACTTACTTATTGAGCCGTTATTATGTACTAAGTATTTTACATATACTGGTCCATTTAATACTCACCAGAATCCCATGAATTAAATAACATTATCCTGATTTCTGATGAGGCAAAGGGAGGCTTGTAAGTTGCCTGCATCACAGATCTGATGACTTTGCTTTAGTGGCCAGCCATTCTTTGCTTGCCTAGTTTGTTAAAATCCTTCAGGTCTTAGAGTAATTTCCTCAGGAAATTCTCATACCAGAGCATACCTGTAATGGCATCCTGAGCTTTTAGCTCTCATCATGCTGCAATGAAGGGTGACTCACGTCTTCCTGCTCAGTTTGTAAATCCCATGAAGTTAGGGGCTGTATCTCTGGTTCACGCCTTTGTGACCAATAACTAGTGGCAGCACCTGGCTTGTGGTAGGTGCTCAGTAAATGTTTGTTTAATTAGTACTCTTTTCTTTACCAAGTAATGTCTGAATGACATGATCCACAGGTTCCTGCGAATTCTGTGTTTCTAGTGATAATATTTAGACCAAGCAAAAGACTTCAGTAGGACTTAATATTCCTAGTCACTGATGCTATGGGAAGGGCATGATTGCTGGTGATGTGGGTTTTGGTCTTTGTCATAAGTCCCTCTGAGGCCCTTCTACTTTTATGCAGGCCCAGGCAGGGGCCCTTTAACCTCCTATTTCCTTCCCTTAGGGCTTGGAGAATGTTTGCCACCCTTTCATCTTTAGCATGGGTGCTGTTTACTTCGCCCTTGGAAATACTTCTCTCTCTAGTTCTGGATAGGAAATGGGGCATCGTCTTCCCACAGAGACATGCAGGCAAGCCTATTTCATTGCATAGAGTTTTGCCATGAATTGGCATAAAGACAGTTGGGGGAACTAAAATAGTAGTTAGAGAGCAGTGATAAAGTTTAAAATAACCTTTATCCATTGTCAGGACACAAATCAGTTTCCAGTTTCTGCCCATGATTCTGGAATTAGGCTTTCTGGACTCTAATCCTAGCTTTTGGAACCTCAATTAATCATCCTGGAAATGGGGTGGTGGTGTCACAGTATCTATTAGGCTAAAACATATAAAATTGGCATTTTTGTAGGTCAAAAAGGGTCAAATATTGACAATTTCATATAGCTCAACTTAATACATCATAGGATTGCTGTGTAGATGAAATGAATAATGCAGGTAAGGCACTTATCATAATGCCTGTCCCAAAAGTACTCAATACATGCAAGCTATGATGATCCTAATGATTTTTATCCGAGACAGTGACTGAGGTCTTATTGGACTTCTGCTGTCAGTTCCTTTCTAAGTGGCGCCAACAAAATGTTTACTTTTTCCTGACCATTTTTTTGAAAAGTAATAGGCAAGCAGGCAACCTTTGAAGACCACTTTTCCCAGTATGTTGCCTTGAATATAATACTGGGGAAGAACGTTATGTATGGGTCCTCATGTTCCAAGTAGACGTGTTAAATCCCTCTATATGGAGAGAAGTCAATTTCCCAAGCTTCTCCATATATGAAGTGCTTACCCGAGAGGTTTTTCCTCATACCACTCACTTAATATTGCTGTGGCTGTGAATGAGTCACTTAATATTTGAATGTCAGATAATTCATTTTCATTTTCAAACTAACATGTATTGAATATTTGCTAGGTTTTAGGCAATTACATGCTGTTTTCACAAACAAAAATTCATCCTCATAATAATAGTCATTCATTTTTCATTTATTCCACAGCTATTTATTGAGTACCTACCAGATGTCAAACTTTATGTTAGACAATGTATAACATGGTGACCAAGTCAGATATAGTATCTGGGAGCTTACAGTCTACTAGGAGAGAGAGAGATCAAATACATAATCTAAATAAAACATGTAAAATTGCCGTTGTGGTTTTATGAATGAAAATATATGGTGTATGGCAGCAAGAAATACAGAGCTTTGATCAAGTTTCTGAATGTTGGGCATAGCTGCCAACTAGCCCACACCATACTTTTGAGAAAGTTAGGTAAAAGGTTTCTTAGGATGTGCACTTCTGTGTTAGGATATAGGAATTGGTGAGTGGAGTGTGACTGGATTCTACCCATCATTTTACCCTCAGCCAGGTGCTTTTGTGTAGAGTATAACCTGCACAAATGTACACAGCATCTTTGGTTCAGAGGAGGCTTCCTCAAGGAAATGATATTAGCAGTTATCATATGACAGAGAGAGAAGCTAACTGTGATTATGTGAAAATGTGTGCTTATATTCAGTAGAATTGAGAGAGTGGTGCTCCAGAGAACTGTGTGTGGAAAGGCCCAGTGGCAGGAAGAATCAGGACCCACTTAAAAACTACAAAATGTCCATTGAAACTAGAGGTCAGAGTAATGGAGAGGAAAGTATAAACTAAAGTTGGAGAAATAAGCAGAGATCAAACTTGTGGGTCTTAGAAGATATACTGATCTTCAACATGAGAGCAATGAAGAGTCATTTAACTGTTGTAAGAGGGTGCCCATAACAGGATTACATTTTTGTTTGTCAAGATCACTTTGGATGTTAGAAGGGAAATGGATTGGAGAAAGGTAGCAATTATGAATATGGAGAACTGTTAGGAGAATACTGTGGTTAGAAATGAGGGTAGTTTGTCACAGTGTAGCATCCAAGGAAATGGAGAAAATAGTACCTGTTCAATAAATGTTAGGAGGTAAATTGGGTAGAAGTTGCTGATGGATTGAGTGTTGGAGATGAGGTGAGAAAGGAATCAATGATAATGGCAAAGTTTTTGACTTGTGGAATGATATAAATGGTGAAGCGATTCCCTAACATAGAGAATGGTGGAAGAGGACTATGTTGCCTAGTGGAGACACTGAATTAGGGTTTTATCTGTGGCATCTAAGTGGAGTTATCAGCTATATACTAGCAAATCAGAGGAGAGATCTCTGTCAAAGATAGAAATTTATGAGGCACCTGTGGAAAATGGGAATTAAAGCCATAGGTATGGTTCAGATAATCAAAGAAGAAAATATAAATAAGAAAAGAAGGCTTAGCAATGAGCCTTTAGGAATTCCAAATTTATTGGAAAGGCAGAAAAGATAAACTTTCCCGTTTTTGAGATCCATCTTCCAGAAATTAAGGCTCAGAGAAGTTGAGTAATTTGTTTAAGACACATGGCTGGCAAATGGTAAAGATGGAGTTTGAGCCTGGATATTTTATATTCCAGAGCTCTCACTCTTCCACTGTGTCACATACTGTATTCTTTGAAAAATTAATTTTTGAAAACTTTGAAGAATATTTTCATTATATCATTTAACATTGACTAATTCCATTGAGTTTCTATTTTTTCCTGTTCTTAAAAAGGCAGCCTAAAAGATTCACATTGTTCAGGGTAACGAGAGAAAGGCAAAATGAATGTTATAAGGAGGGATTAAAAACTAGAACTAGAAACTCTAACAGCCTCTGGGAGCCTGGAGTTCACTGACTTGACATAATTAGGTGTCCACTTAGCACTCAGTAATTGAATGACTTTACGCCAACTTCTTTAAGAGAGAGAAAACTGGTGAGACATGCAGCAGACACCTCCAGGCTCTTTCACAAAAACCTTCATGGCAGCAATCTGCAACTCCTGCTGACTCATAACTGCGTTATCACACCTCCAGGGAGCATGCAGACACTCCTTTCTCCTTGTCTTGGGTCAAAGAGCTGAAAACAGTCCCAGCAAGTCCTGAGAATGAGATGCTGAGCTTCTGTGGGTCTGCTATATGCAGTTCCTTCTCTTTTCACTGAAGCAGGTTCCCTGACAGTGAATGGCATGGGAATAAGTCCAAGAGTTCTGTGAAATAAACTGGAAATCAGAAAAAAAAAATGGGAAGAGTTTTCTAGGTCTACCCTGTCCTGGGATGATTGGTTGAAATTAGTTGTGTCTTGTAGATTCTTTCAACTTCCCCTCTCTTGTTTATATTTAAAGGTCAGTAGAAAATTTCACTTTTAATTTAATTAGGGCAAGAAAGTGATTCAACAATTTATGTGCTGGGCACATCTAAATGGATTATACTCACTCACTCACCTAGACAAGTAAACAACAAACAAGGCTTTAAAATACCTTATCTAGAAATAAAACTTGAAAAGACCCCAAGTTAGGCAAAATTTGTGCTGTGCAGAAATTGGTTGCAGACAAAATTGACCCTTCTAGGGTAGCCATTTAATATTCCTTTCTTTTCAGCAGTTCTAATTAATACTTAATCACCCTGGAACTAGCCTCTTCCTTGAGGAACTCATAGGGATCTTGAAGCTACCTCTGTCTAATTGACCAGCTTTCAACTGGTGATGGTGACTTTGGTTAGCTTGCCACAAAATCATTAAATTGAAGCAAGCAGAGAAGAGAAGACACCTCAGCACGTGACTAAGAACGCTATGCTGTTCATAGCTCTTAGATTCTTGTGACCGTTAGGTTTCTCCTAATATGATGGCATGGGTGAGCTAGAGCAATGAAGGAAGCACTGAGCATGGAATCCAAGGACTTTGGATCCCTTGTCCCATTTGCCAATGGTGTGACCTTGGCCAAGTCATTTAATATAATTAACCAAACATGCATTGGGTATAGCAAGGGAACTTGGCTATAGCCAAATAATGAGCTTTTCCAGGATATGTTAAGGAATTTAGACTATTTTCTTAGGGAAATGAGGAGTCAGAGGATAATCTTGAGCAGGACAGTGACATGATCAGATGTGTATAGCAGAAAAATCTCCCTGGTGTCAGTGTATAGGCTGGATTAAACAAGAGCAAGGATAGTGGTTGATCTACAATACTTCATTGGCTTTATGGTAGATGTTATGCATGTAAAGTCTTCTGCAGGTAGTCTGTAGTCCTTACCACCTTGTGATTCACAGGAAGAGGCTGCTGACAATCCCCATGCTCCCTCATCAGTCCCACACCTGCCAGAATGCCCACTGTGATTAGGGTCCTCTCCATTCCTAAACATGGTGGTTCTGTCTTCTCCACATTGCATACACTAGAACTCTGATGGAAGTTTAGGCAACTTTTTACTTGAGGGATGAGGAGACATTCTGAGATAGTCCAGAGTAAGAGGATGGAGAATTGGGACTCTGCCTTACAAAGCCATTCTCTTATACCAGATAAGGGGTAGGGGAACTCTGCCTCATAGTTTAGGCATTCTTTGGAGGGAGATCCACATGAACACACCTCCTCTTTGGATCCCTCTCTATTTCTTCAATTCTCTATTGTCCTCTTTATGCACCACTATTAGGGCTTTCTCTTCAAATACGGGGTTTCCAATCTGCTCTTTCAGGAAACCCATGAGAAAATAATCTGAAGCCTGTATATCTACTTGTGTTTTGGAAACATTGGCATTCTAGATTTCAGATGGGTTAAAAAAGTAGATCCTTCCCTCTGCCTTGGGATTTGTTGCCTGTAAAGAGGAACAGGTTGGTTCTTTGAATGGGGTGATGGTGAGAAAGATGGATGAAGCTTCAATTCCAGTTCTATCTCTCCACTACTGATGACTGAGCACAGTTTCTTTCTGAGTTACCTAAACACAAACATTTCTTGGTACAAGGAGTTGAAGAAATCAGTTTAGTCCCTGAAAAAAAGGAAAGCATATTCCTCTCATTGAAATGGCTTTAATCTTATGTCTTGAAAAACAAAAAGCTTGATAGTATTTTGTAAGGAGCATTTGGCTCCTTTTTGAACCTTTCTTTCCAAAGGGCCATCACATTGGTGGAAAATGGTACCTGAGTCATATGTGATCAAAATGCCACTCCCAAGTAGATTATTTTCAATCTCTAAATTTCTCCTCTGATAGAAGAAAGCTTTTTCCTGCCTCATTAAGCTTCATTTTATTGGAATATCTTATTAAATACATTTTTTGTATATATATTACTGTAATCAAATATCTCAACCTGCGTCCAACAGTGGAGTCTTCCTGCACTGGGTCGGTGGCTTTTTACAATGTGGCTTTGTGTAGTACAAAAGATACAGCGGCCTCTGTGGCACCATTACCAGCCCTCATGAATGAAGTCCTGACGAGGTCTGGAAAAAAGCCTGGTCCTCCAACATTACTCCAGATAATGTAGCTTCTCTCATATTCCGTCTCTATTTCTCCTGTAGTTAAATAAAATAAATATGCTGTATCTCAGTAGTATCTGGAATAGCAAATCTCCTTCAATCTGCTGGAGTAGTCTAATTTATGAGTACCAGAGATAAAAAGATAAGAAAGGAGGGAAAGATGAGGTAAGAAAAAGTTGCAGACCCCAGGATTTAAGCCAATTTGTCAGTAGGAATTACATTAAAATTGAAAGACACCCAAGCCAGTTTAAAGTAATGAACCAAAAGAAAATTCACTTTAAAATATAATGATGATACTCTTCATTATGAAGAAAACAAAGTGTGTTTATTATTACCCAAATATTTTATGAGAAAGAAAGTTATTTGATGAGGTTCAAGTTCCTGCCCACTGTCACTTTGAATAATACTGGGTTTAAAAAATAAAACAGGTAGCTCAGTTTTGGTCCTAAAAGAATATAATTCTGGAGAACAGATTTGTGAAGGGAACACAGAAAATAGCACAAGTGAGTCCTATTAGGCTTTTAAGCAGGGGCCAAAATGTGGAGTATAAACTATAGGGTGACAGGAGAGAACCACCGAGGTAGAGGTGGCCCATCAGTTTCTTTTTTAAGAAAGATCACTTAGCAGTAAAAATACACCTCTTGATTCAGGTTGGGAGAAATGTTGCTGTGGATTCATTGATTCCCTCTTCTGCTGGCCACATTTTGCTTTTGATGAGTCAACGACTGCTGCTGTTATGAGATGAAAGCCAAGACCTATTGGTAATTCTTCCTCAGTAAACTTCACTCTTGGCAAGAATACTAGGTTTCTAACCCTTTTCTTTTTTTAAACATGCTTCCTATATACCTTCAGCCATTTCTTTTTTATTTTATTTTATTTTACTTTAAGTTCTGGAATACATGTGCAGAACATGCAGGTTTGTTACATAGGTATACATGTGCCATGGTGGTTTGCTGCACCTATCAACTCGTCATCTAGGTTTTAAGCCCTGCATGCACTAGATATTTGTCCTAATGCTCTCCCTACCCTTGCCCCCAACCCCATGACAGGCCCCGGTGTGTGATGTTCCCCTCCCTGTGTCCATGTGTTCTCATTGTTCAACTTCCACTTATGAGTGAGAACATGCGGTGTTTGGTTTTCTGTTCCTGTGTTAGTTTGCTGAGAATGATGGTTTCCAGCTTCATCCATGTCAGCTTCATCCTGCAAAGGACATGAACCCATTCTTTTTTGTGGCTGCATAGTATTCTATGGTGTATATGTGCCACATTTTCTTTATCCAGTCTATCATTGATGGGCATTTGGGTTGGTTCCAAGTCTTTGCTATTGTAAATAGTGCTGCAATAAACATACATGTGCATGTGTCTTTATAGCGGAATGATTTATAATCTTTTGGGTATATATCCATAATGGGATTGCTCGGTCAAATGGCATTTCTGGTTCTACATCCTTGAGGAATTGCCACACTGTCTTCCACAATGGTTGAAGTGATTTAAACTCCCATCAACAGTGTAAAAGTGGTCCTATTACTTCACAGCCTTACCAGCATCTGTTGTTTCCTGACTTTTTAATAATTGCCATTCTAACTGGTGTGAGATGGTATCTCATTGTGGTTTTGATTTGCATTAGTCTAATGACAAATGATGATGAGTTTTTTTATATGTATAGCCAAGACAATCCTAAACAAAAAGAACAAAGCTGGAGGCATCACTCTACCTGACTTCAAACCATACTACAAGGCTACAGTAACCAAAAACAGCATGGTACTGCTACCAAAACAGATATATAGACCAATGGAATAGAACAGAGATCTCAGAAATAACACAGGACATCTACAACCATGTGATCTTCGACAAACTGACAAAAACAAGCAATGGGAAAGGATTCCCTATTTAATAAATGGTGCTGGGAAAACTGGCTAGCCATATGCAAAAAACTGAAACTGAATCTCTTCCTTATACCTTATACAAAAATTAACTCAAGATGGATTAAAGACTTAAATGTAAAACCTAAAACCATAAAATCCCTAGAAGAAAACCTAGGTAATACCATTCAGGACTAGGCATGGGCTAAGACTTTATGACTAAAACACCAAAAGCAATTGCAACAAAAGCCAAAATTAGCAAATGGGATCTAATTAAACTAAAGAGCTTCTGCACAGCAAAAGACACTATCATCAAATTGAACAGGAAACCTACAGAATGGGAGAAAATTTTTGCAATCTACCCATCTGACTAAGGTCTAATATCCAGAATCTACAAGGAACTTAAACAAATTTACAAGAAAAAACAAACAACCCCATCAAAAACTGGGCAAAGGATATGAACAGACACCTCTCAAAAGAAGACATATGCAGCCAACCATCAGCCATTTCAACTTGTTATTTTTTGTTCTTGAACTATTCGCTCCTGAGTTTATGATCAGCAAGATCATACTTGAAAGGGTGTGTGTGTGTGTGTGTGTGTGTGTGTGAGAAAGAGAGAGAGAGAGAGAGAAAAGAGAGCTAAAGTTCAATGCCAGTGCTTGTAAGCTCCTGGATAAAGTTCCAGGGTACTTAGAATATTCTGAACAGTATGTGTAATAGTGTAATGGTAATTGATAATGGTGAAACTGTAGTGTAGCATTAAATGGATGTCAATAGAATGAGAAGATACTATCTGCTTCCTATTCAGTTTTTAATTCTCTCTCAATCCTCACTCTCTTGGTTGCTCCAAAGCTGTTGTCTCCTCCAGGTGATGTTTAAGCCTGTCCTTCTCCTCCTCGCACTCACCTTATGAAAAATGGCTTTGCCATCTGCAGCTGTCAGGAGGCTGTGGAGTTGGGAGTACAGCTCAATGAATATACAAATGTGCAGCTGGACCACAGCCCCTTCCAGAAGGTAGCTGGAATATAAATCATAAGCTTGCATTACTCAAGTAACCATTTGGGGGCTGCCATGCGTAAGGGAGCTTAAAGGAAGTAAGAGGACATGAGAAGAGTCTCACTGGAAATAGGCCTTGCAATATGTGAATAGGTTGGCTGAAATAAGCAGAGCTGAGAGTAGCATGTTTCAAAAAAACTAATTTGTTAGGCTCTTGCAGATCATGGAAAAAAACTAAGAACAACATAGGGTGTATTGAGCTTCAGTAGATTTGCTTCCTTTAGACTGAAAAGGATATGAGGGCTCAGATGGCAAAAAGGAACAACTTATTTGAAACTGGAAGAAAGGGAATCCTTTAGTAAGTTTGCTTCCTTTTGGTCTCTCTCTCCTTCCCCCACATTCTCCTTTCTCTCTTCCTTTCTTCCTTCTTTCTTCCTATCCTTCCTTTCTTTCATTTATTCATACTATCTGCTTCCCAGTATTTAATGCCAGGGACTATGCAAGGTGCTGGAGTCACAATTTTTGTTTCTGATTCAAACAAAATCTCTGCCCTAAGGTTTAGGAATGGTGGGGTGTGTAGGTGGTGATGAGAAAACGGACTTTAATAACAAAGACAAAAATAAAAAATTAAATGGAATGTGATTAGTTCTAACAGAAATGTGTATTAGAAGCTGTGAAATTTTAAGAGGCAGGGCATATAAGTCAGCTTGGGGATGGATTTTCAGAGGAGATGACATTTGAGCAGAATCTTCCAGCATGAGTAGGAGTTGCTTAGGAAGATCTGGATACAAGCAGGGTGACAATGGATGCGAGGCTGGAGGCCTGAAAGCGTGTTCATTGATTCTTTTTGATGGCCAAAATTTTAATCAGCCCATGATTCTTAATTATTTTTCTTGAAGCATTTTCTTATTAGAGCCAGTACAAAATCTACTTGTGGACTTGTTTCTCACACAGCTGGCTTCACCTGTAAACACATCTGGCCCACATACCCTTGTGACTCCCCTGGCTTCCCATGAAAATAAACTCAACTGCTTTCCTTCTCTCTCTTTCTCTCCAACATAAAGTAAAACAGTTGATGAAACCTCAGGAACCCTTCACTGGAATTCAAGTCTCATTTTTTCTGATAATAGTGTTAAAGCCCATAGTTTATTTTTTCATTGTCAAGAGCATACGCCCTGAGTTTTTTTTTGTTTGTTTGTTTTTTTCATTTTATCGCAAGAGCTTTCAGTGTGCTTGTGTATCTCATACACAGGAAAAGGGATTTCTATCTCTGGTATTGCCTGGCAAAAGGACCTGGGTTAGGGCAGAGGGTTCCCATATACTCCGGATGCAGTTTTCCATATTATTAACATCTTACATTAGTGTGGTACATTTATTACAATTGATGAAATAATAGTGATACATTATTATTAACTAAAGGCCATAATTTATTCAGGTTTCTTTAGTTTTTACCGAATGTCCTTTTTCTGTTCAAGGACAGTATCAGGATATCATAGTCTCCTTTAGCACCTCTTGGATGCAACGATTTCTTGGGCTTTCCTTGTGTGTGTGTGTGTGTGTGTGTGTATGCACATGTGTGTGTTTAAATGACTGTGGCAGGTAGAATAATGGCCTCCCTCAAATTTCCACATTATAATCCCTGGAACCTGTGACTATGTTATGTTACATAGAAACAAGGAATTGAAGTAGCAAATGAAGTGAAGGTTGCTAGTCATTGACCTTAAGATGAGGCGATTATCCTGGATTATTTGGGCCCAATATAATGACAAGGGTCCTTAAATGTGTAAGAGGAAGAAGGATCTATGTCAGAGTAATGTGATATGAGAAAGACTTGAGTGGCCATTGATGGTTTTAAAAATCATAGGAAAACTCCAGAAAGGAACACATCGCTGCTGACATTAAAACCTTAATCTTAAACCCATTGAGACCCATTCTGAACTTCTGACCATTGGAACTGTAAGAAAATAAATTTGTCTTGCTTTAAACCACTAAGTTTGTGGTAATTTATTATAGCAACAATATAAAATTAATACAGATTTTATGATCTGCGAGTGGGGTGTTGCTGTAACAGATGCCTAAAAATGGGGAAATGTGCTTGCAATTGGGCAATGGGCAGAGGCTGTAATAATTTAGATGATGATGGGAAAAGCTGAGATTGCTTTAAACAAACTGTTAGTAGAAATATGTATGTTAATGACTCTGCTAGTGAGAACTCAGAAAGAAGTGAGGAACATGGTAGAAAAAAGCATATGTAGTCTTAAAGAATACCTAAATCTTTATGAAGAAACTGTTGCTAGAAATATGGGTGTTAATATTGCTGCCAGTGAGGGCTCAGATGGAAAGGAAGAACAACTTATTTGAAACTTGAAGAAAGGGAATCCTAGTTATATAGTGGCAGAAAGCTTAGTTGAATCTTGTCTTGTAGTTATGTGAAAAGGCAATTTGTAAATAATGAACTTAGATATTTAACTAAAGAGATTTCCAAGAAAAGTATTGAAGGTGTGTCTTGTCTGTTCCTGCTGCTAATAGTAAAATGTGAGGGGAAAAATATAGGTCGAGGGAAGAATTGTTTAGCAAGAAAGAGCCAGTGCTTGATGATTTGGGAAATTTCCAGCCCGTCAACATTTCAAATTACCCACAGTTAGGTCATTCACTATACTTTGGAGAGAAAACCAAAGACACTGCTGGACAACCTTTTGCTTGTGCCTCTAAACATTAGTATCCAGTCACACAGAGGACTCTTCGAAGAGATTAGTCATGTGACTCGTGGACCTCCTCACTAGATACCAGAAATATAAATGAGAATATTCAGGAAAGATTTGTGAAAGATTCTCTTGTTTACTGGAGTAAATCTTCATGACATACACAGGAGACACACAAAGTTTTTTAGAATTTTATACCAGTAGAAACACTGCTACCTTGACTTGAAAGGGACAGAGGGAATACAAATGAAAAAAAGATGTTGAACCTCAAAAATTTACAGTGAAGAAACTGCTGATAAAGTCACTCAGCTGTAAACATATGCCAACTTTCATGAAGATGAAAGCATGACTCTTTGGGCAGATCCTCAAGTCCAGGAAGCTGAGCCAAGATCCTAGAGGGCAGAGCTGAAAATCACAAAAGGTTATTCCCAAGCTTTGAAACTAAATGGAGTTTTCCTGGCTGGGTTTCAAAATTGCTTGGGAATGGTGACACCTTTTTTTTTATTTTTTATTTTTTGCAAGGTTCCTTTCTCATTATCTTTTGAGAGCAGATAGCTTTTTTTTTTTTTTTTTTGTATTCCACAGGTTCACAAAAAAGGCACAGAAATGTGCCTCAAAATGGATTATACCTACAGTCTGATGCATACCTAATTTAGATGAATTAGAACTGATTTTTGGTTTTATACTTTTTTTCTATTTTCAATTTTATTGGTTTCTACTCTAATTTTTATCATTTCTTTCCTTCTGCTTGCCTTGGCTTGAATTGCTCTCTTCTTTCTCTATTTTCCTAAGATAGAAGCTCAGGTTATTGATTTTTATAACTTTTTTCTTTTTAAATATATATACTTAATTCCATAAATTTCCTCCAAGCACTGCTTTCTCTGCATCTCACCAAATTTTATAAGTTGTATTTTCATTTAGTTAAAAACATCTTAATTAATCTTGACTTTATTTTAATCCATGTACTATGTAGGAGCACGCTGTTTAATTTCCAAATATTTGTGGATTTTCCAGATATTTTTCTGTTATGAATTTCTAGTTTATTTTCTTTATAATATGGGCACATACTTTGTGTGATTTCTATTATTTTAAGTTTGTTAAGGTAGGTCTTATGGCCCAAAATGTGCCATATCTGGGTGAATGTTCCATTTGAGTGTGAGTAGAATGTATATTCTGCTGTTGTTGGATAAAATAGTCTAGAAAAGCCAATTATCTGGTTGATTTATAGTGTTTAATTTTACTATAGCCTGACTGATTACCTTCTTGTTTGATCTCTCAATTTCTTGAAGATGAATGTTGGAAGTCTCCAACTATAGTAGTGGATTTGTCTACTTTTCTTTTCAGTTATATCAGTTTTTGGCACTCGGTTGTTAATTTCATATACATTTAGGATTGCTATGTCTTCTTGGAGAATGGACTCCTTTATCAGAATGGAATGCTCCTTTTTCTCTCTAATAATTTTGCTTGTTCTTAATACAGTTCTGGTTTCACTAAATTTAAGATAGTTACTTCAGCTTACTTTTAATTAATGTTAATGTAATATATCTTTTTTCATCCCCTTTAATCTATTTTAGTGTTTGTATTTAAAGTGGGTTTATTGTAGCAACATATATTTGGTCCTTTTAAAAAATTTCTTCTGCCAATCTCTGTCTTTTAATTGGTAACTTTAGACCATTCATACTTAAACTGATTATTGATGTACATGGATTATCATCTATCATATTTGTAACTGTTTTATTGGTTTCTTTTAAATCTGTTTTCTCACTCTTAATTGAGCATGTAAAATGATTGTATGTTGTCTCTTAGCATATAATCATATTTCTTTTAAAAAAATTCTGTGGTTACCCTGGACTTTGCAATATACATTTTCAATTAATCTAAGTCCACTTCCAAATAATACTCTGCCACTTCAGATGCAGTGTTTTTCTCTTATAGCAGAATATTTCGAATTTCTTATTTTCATCCATTATTGACATTATAGTAATTTATTTTACTTACTCATATGCTATAACCACATGTTTGTATCATTACTTTTTAAGAGTTAACTTTTAGGTAGATTAAGAATCAAAATAATTAAAAAACTTTTATTTTACCTTTATTTATTCTCCCCTTGATGCTTATTGTGTTATGCAGACCTGAGGGTTTTGTTTTTTTTTTTAACCTATATCATTTTTCTTGTCCCTGAAGAAATTTTAAAGTTTTTATCAGGGCAGGTGTACTGAGAATACATTTCTTCCATTTTTGTTTGTTCAAGAAAGTTTTTATGTCTCCTCCATTTCTGAAGTATAATTTCACTGAATACAGAATTTTAAGTTGGTGTATTTTTTAACATTTTAAATATTTCAGTATGCCATCTTTCTTACTTGCATAATTTCTGATGAAAAATTCACTGTAATTTGTATCCTGGTTCATGTATAGATAAGATACTTTCTACTCTAACTTCTTTAAAATTTTCTTATTGTCTGGTTTACAGCAGTCTGAATATAGTGCAGTTTTTGTTTGTTATTCGTCCTGCCTGGTATCTTCTGAGATTGTCTCATCTGTTGTATGGTGTCTTTATTTAATTTTGGAAAGCTCCCAGTGATAATTTGTCAAACATTTCTTCTGTTCTTTTTTCTCTTTATCCCCTTCTAATATTTTCATTACACACATATATATCTTCTAAATTTTTCTACATTTTTGGAGTGTTTTATTCTGGTTCGTTCTTTTTTTCTCTCCCTTTCCTCTCCTCTCCTCTTCTTTTCCCTCCCCTCCCCTCCCCTCCCCCATCCCCTCCCCTCCCCTCCCGTCCCCTCCCCGTCCCATCCAGTCCAGTCCCGTCCCATCCCGTCCCATCCCATCCCATCCTGTCCCATCCCGTCCTATCCTATCCGTTTCTTTCTTTCTTCTCTTTGAATGTCAGTTTGGGAGGTTTCTATTAGCCTATCTTCACCTTCACTGATTCTTTCTATGGCTGTGTATGGCCTATAGAGAAGCCCATTAAAGGTATTTTTAATTTATAATATATTTTCTATTTCTCACATTCCCTTTTGATTATCTTTTAGTGTTTTCATCTTTCTACTTATAGTCCCCATCTGTTTTTGGATACTATTTACTTTTCCATTAGAGCCTTTAACATATTAATTATATTTATTTTAAATTTCCTATCTGATAATTCTGACATCTGTGTCATAACTAGGTCTGGTTCTGACGCTTGATTTGTCTCTTCAAAGTTTTTTGTTTTTAAAATCCTTTTGCATGCCTTTGAATTTTTTTTTTGTTGAAACAGGGACATGCTGTTTTGTGAGGATTTATGGAAATCTGGCTGTAATTTTTTCTGTGTTCAATGTTTGCTGTAGCTCTAGATGCCAGAGGCTTCAAACTCCTCTAGTGTCCTTGTTACTGTCTCTCCTCTTGACTTTGGGATGCCTTAAGTACTCCTTTTCAGCCAGAGTGTACATCTTGCAGCTCTTTCAGCTGTAATCCACTGTGTTTCTCAGGATCCCTGTTGGTGCGGTGGTCAGTTGAGGAAAAAGAAAATATTCTATCATATGATTAAATCTCAGTCTTTTACTAAGCCTGTGGGTCTGGACTTCTGACCTTCATAAATATTTTTCTGGTAGCTTAGGATAGCTTTTAAAAATACTTTACCCTTAAAGTGTGACAGGAAGTAAAGTAGTAAAGTATGTGCTAGAGTGAGAGGAATGCTCTTCCTCCGCTTGGGTGAAGCTCTGGAAAAGTATTTTTTTTCCTAGAGGGTAGGTCTTTGTTATGGGGAAAGCTGTGGGCGCGATCCACAGTGATTCTTCTTTTCTTCCCATCCCAAACCCTTCCCACAAAGGGATCTTTTGTGGATCTTGACTGTGAGAATCCGGTGGGTTGCTTGAAGGTTAATCTACGAACATTTAATAAACCATTTAGAGACTGTGATCTTCAGATTTTCTCACTCTTGTGCTAGTCCGCACTCAGCTACCAATAATTCATCAAAATTATCATCTAAGTGTTTCTGCTGATTTGTGGTTCTAGCAACTTCTGCTCTAGGTAAATAGATCTTGAATCTTCCCTTCTGACTGAACTTGCCAGTCCAGGTTTTAGAGTTAGAGTTTGCCCTGCAAACTCAGTCCTCTGCTGAGTTCAAGAAAAGACAGTGATTTTTAGCATGTCCAGCTTTCTCTTGTAAGGACAAATGTACAAATTTCCCAGGTCTTTACATGCTGGGGCTGAAACTAGAAGTTGCCATTGCTAATTTTATTACCATTGTTATCCCAATTCTCAAAATAAGGTAGATATATTAGTTTAAGGGCAATGAGGTAGAAGCTGCTAATTTATATTTCTTATGGTTGAATTGGTTCTTAATTTAGTGTGCCAAAAAGAAAAGAGCAGATTTTGACCATTCATTCCCCTATAACCATAAGTTTGAAGTAGATTTATCTTCAGAATGACTATACACACACACACAGACATACACACTCTCTCTCTCTTTCAAAAATAATTATAGTTTTGCCTTGTCTCTCTGGAAGTCAGCTATACAGCAATCCCATCTCTTTGAAGTGTAACTGATAACAAGAATGTAAGCAAAATAATCCTCTGAACAGTTCACTTCAGTGTCACAAAATACAGCACCAAACTTCTTAGAATATAATTTTGATACAAGCAAAACTATATGTCATATGTCTATTATATATGATAATTATAAATATATAATATATGATAATTATGAACATATATATACACCCATACTTATATATGTATGTATGTATATATGTGTGTGTGTATGTGTCTATATATATAACTTGTAAAGCATACCAATATAATGGCCGACAGTGAGTCTAGCATCTGTCACAAGAGCTAGAATATTACCAATACTCTTGAAGCTACTTCCCGTGTACAGGTCTATTAAACAACCAGAGATAACTACTTTCCTAAATTTTGAGCATATATATTCATACGTTCTTTGAAAAATGTTTTATTACATATATAACCCTAAACATATAATCTTGAGGGTTTTTTTTTTGCTTTCTAGTTTATTTAAAATAGGGTACCATGCTGTAAGCAGTCTTCTAGACTTAATTTTAAACATTTAATTAGTTACATACTCTTTCTGTACCCAATGTCCTCTTCTGCAAAATGAGGGTAATAATAATATTTACCTTGCTGTATTATTATAATATTTAAATGAGTTAATATTTGTTAACAACTTAGAATAGTACCTGGCGTGCAAATCATGCTTTATATATTTGGGTGTATACATATATACATATGTGTGTGTGTGTATACATATATATATATTTATGTGTATACGTACATATTTATATTTATATGTATACATATATATGTATACACACATATATTCATTTATGTTGTTGATATAGTTGGAGTTTATCATTTTCACTACTGTATAATGTATTTTGCATATAGTATAATTATCAATCCATTCTCTTGTTAATTGGCATCTAGATGATATTCAGCTATTTGCTGTCATAAATAATACTTCTTTGACAATTTAAAAAGTTTTATTTTGCTTTTATTTGGCACATAATAATTGTACATATTTATGGGGTACGGTGTGATGTTTTGATATATGCATACAATGTGTAATGATTAAATTAGGATAATTAGCATATCCATCACCTCAAACACATGTCATTTATTTGTGGTGAAAACATTCAAAATCCTCTCTTCCAGATATTTTGAGATATACAATACATGACTGTTAACTATAGCCACTCGATTGTAAAATGGAATGCCAGAACTTATACCTCCTAACTGTAACTTTGTATTTGTTGACCAACTCCTCCCAATCCCCTGTTCCTCCTCCCCTCTCTAACTCTGGTAAACACTATTCTACTCTCTAATTCTATGAGACCAATTTTTTAAGATTTCACATATGAGTGAGATCATGCAATATTTGTCTTTCTTTGCCTGGCTTATTTCACTTAACATCATGACCTCCAGGCTCATCATATTGCCACAAATGACAGGATTTCATTAATTTTTTATGGCTGAAGGGCATTTTATTGTGTAAATAGACCATCTTTTAATACTTTCATCCATTGATGGACATTTAAGTTGATTCTATATCTTGACTGTTGTAAATAGAGATGCAATAAACATGGGAGTGCAGAATATCTCTTTGAAAGAGATTTCAATTCCTTTGGATATTTACCTAATAGTGTGATTGCTGGATCATTTGGTAGTTCTATTTTTCATTTTCTGGGGGAACATTCGTACTAATCTCTGTAATGGCTATAGTAATTTGCATCCCCCTGACAGCGTATGAGTTTGCCTTTCTCCGTATTGTCACCCTCATTTGTTATTTATCTTTTTGATAACAGCCATTCTCACTAGGGTGAGGTAATGTATTATTGTGATTTTGATTTGCATTTCTCTGATGATTAGTGAAGTTGGACATTTTAAAAATATACCTATTGGCCATTTTGTATGTCTTCTTCTCTTTGAAACTTTTGCCCATTTTTTAAATAAATTTTTTTTTTTTACTGAGTTGAGTTTCTTTTATAGTCTGGATATTAACCCCTTGTCAGTGGCATAGTTTGCAAATATTTTATCCCATTCTTTAGGTTGTCTCTTCACCCTGTTGGTGGTTTCCTTTGTTATGCAGAAGGTTTTTAGTTTGATGTAATACCATTGGTCTTTTTTTGCTTTTATTATCTGTGCTTTTGAGGTCTTATCTAAAACAATCCTTGCCCAGGCCAATGTTATGAAGTATTTCTCCTGTTTTCTTCTAGTGGTTTTGTATTTTCAAGTCTTACCTTTAAGTCTTTAATCCATTTTGAGTTGATTTTTTAAAAATAGTGATACATAGGAGTCCAGTTTTATTCTTCTATATATGAATATCCAGTTTTCTCAGCACCATTAATTGAAGAGATGATCCTTCTTTATTTTATTTTATTTTATTATTATACTTTAGGTTTTAGGGTACATGTGCACAATGTGCAGGTTTGTTACATATGTATCCATGTGCCATGTTGGTTTGCTGTGCCCATTAACTCGTCATTTAGCATTAGGTATATCTCCTAATGCTGTCCCTCCCCCCTCTCCCCACCCCACAACAGTCCCTGGAGTGTGATGTTCCCCTTCCTGTGTCCATGAGTTCTCATTGTTCAATTCCCACCTATGAGTGAGAACATGTGGTGTTTGGTTTTTTGTCCTTGCGATAGTTTACTGAGAATGATGTTGTCCAGTTTCATCCATGTCCCTACAAAGGACATGAACTCATCATTTTTTATGGCTGCATAGTATTCCATGGTGTATATGTGCCACATTTTCTTAATCCAGTCTATCGTTGTTGGACATTTGGGTTGGTTCCAAGTCTTTGCTATTGTGAATAGTGCCACAATAAACATACGTGTGCATGTGTCTTTATGGCAGCATGATTTATAGTCCTTTGGGTATATACCCAGTAATGAGATGGCTGGGTCAAATGGTATTTCTAGTTCTAGATCTCTGAGGTATCACCACACTGACTTCCACAATGGTTGAACTAGTTTACAGTCCCACCAACAATGTAAAAGTGTTCCTATTTCTCCACATTGTCTCCAGCACCTGTTGTTTCCTGACTTTTTAATGATGGCCATTCTAACTGGTGTGAGATGGTATCTCATTGTGGTTTTGATTTGCATTTCTCTGATGGCCAGTGATGATGAGCATTTTTTCATGTGTTTTTGGTCAAATTGTCCCTGTTTGCAGATGACATGATTGTATATCTAGAAAACCCCATTGTCTCAGCCCAAAATCTCCTTAAGCTGATTAGCAACTTCAGCAAAGTCTTAGGATACAAAATCAATGTACAAAAATCACAAGCATTCTTGTATACCAATCACAGACAGAGAGCCAAATCATGAGTGAACTCCCATTCACAATTGCTTCAAAGAGAATAAAATACCTAGGAATCCAACTTACAAGGGATGTGAAGGACCTCTTCAAGGAGAACTACAAACCACTGCTCAATGAAATAAAAGAGGATACAAACAAATGGAAGAACATTCCATGCTCATGGGTTGGAAGAATCAATATCGTGAAAATGGCCATACTGCCCAAGGTAATTTATAGATTCAATGCCATCCCCATCAAGCTACCAATGACTTTCTTCACAGAATTGGAAAAAACTACTTTAAAGTTCATATGGAACCAAAAAAGAGCCTGCATCCCCAAGTCAATCCTAAGCCAAAAGAACAAAGCTGGAGGCATCACGTTACCTGACTTCAAACTATACTACAAGGCTACAGTAACCAAAACAGCATGGTACTGGTACCACAACAGAGACGTAGATCAATGGAACAGAACAGAGCCCTCAGAAATAATGCTGCATATCTACAACTATCTGATCTTTGACAAACCTGACAAAAACAATAAATGGGGAAAGGATTCCCTATTTAATAAATGGTGCTGGGAAAACTGGCTAGCCATATGTAGAAAGCTGAAACTGGATCCCTTCTTTACACCTTATACAAAAATTAATTCAAGATGGATTAAAGACTTGCATGTTAGACCTAAAACCATAAAAACCCTAGAAGGAAACCTAGGCAATACCATTCAGGACATAGGCGTGGGCAAGGACTTCATGTCTAAAACACCAAAAGCAATGGCAACAAAAGCCAAAATTGACAAAAGGGATCTAATTAAACTAAAGAGCTTCTGCACAGCAAAAGAAACTACCATCAGAGTGAACAGGCAACCTACAGAATGGGAGAAAATTTTTGCAACCTACTCATCTGACAAAGGGCTAATATCCAGAATCTACAATGAACTCAAACAAATTTACAAGAAAAAAACAAACAACCCCATCAAAAAGTGGGCAAAGGACCTGAACAGACACTTCTCAAAAGAAGGCATTTATGCAGAGACAATCCTTTTCTAATGTATGTTCTGGGTGCCTCTTAAGAAAATCAGTTGGTTGTAATGTGTGAATTTATTTCTGGATTCCATCTTCTGTTCCACTGGTTTATGTGTCTGTTTGTATGCAGTACTGTGCTAATTTGGTTACTGTTGGTTTGTATTATATTTTGAAGTTAAGTAGGGTGATGGCTCTAGCTTTGTTCTTTTTGCTGAAGACTGCTTTGGCTATATGGAACATTTTGTGATTCTATACATTTTCTACTACTGTGAAAAATGTCACTGGTATTTTGATATGGATTGCACTGAATTTGTGACTGCTTAGGGTAGTATGGACATTTTAACAGTATTCTACTCATTCATGAACACAGAATAACTTTTTATTTATTTGTTTCCTCTTTAATTTTTGTATCAGTATTTTATTGTTCTTAGTGTAGATATTTTTACCTTTTAGATTAAATTTATTCCTAGGTAGTTTTTAGTAGCTGTTGTAAATGAATTAATTTCTTTTTCAGACAGTTTTCTACTGGCATACAGAAATCCTACTTTATTTTCGTATGTTGACTTTGTAACCTGTGATCTTACTGAATTTATTACTACTAACAGTTTTTTTTGGGTGGAGTTTGTAGGGTTTTCATCCTACAGACTTTTATAATCTTTGACATAAGATTAAGTCATCTAGAAACAGGGACAATTTGACTTCCTTATTTCCAATTTAGATGCCTTTTATTTTATTCTGTAGTCTAATTGCTCTGGCTAGGACTTCCAGTACTATGTTGAATAGAAGTGGTGAAAGTGGGTATCCGTGTCTTATTCCAGATCTTGGAGGAAAAAATTTCAACTTTCCCCATTCAGTATTTAGCTGTGGGATTGTCATATATGCCTTTATTGTACTGAAGTATGTTTGTTCTGTAAGTTGTTAAAAGTCTTTATCATGAACACATGTTGAGTTTTAAAAATGCCTTTTCTGCATCTGTTGAAATGATCATATGGTTTTTGTTCTTCATTCTGTTACTGTGATGTATCATGCTTATTCATTTACATATGTTAAACCATCCTTGCATCCCTGGGATGATTTCCATTTGATCATGATTACGATATTTCTGATGTGCCGTTGGATTCAGTTTGCTACTCTTTTGCTGAGAATTTTTGCATCCATGTTCATTAAGGTTATTGGCCTGTAGTTTTCTTTTTTTGTTATGTCCTTTTTTGGGCTTGGTATCTGGGTAATGTTGAACTCATAGAATTAGTTTGAAAGAATTTCCTGCACTTCAGTGTTTTGTAATAGTATGAGTAAAATTTGTATTTGTTCTTCTTTATGTGTTTAGTAAAATTCAGCAGTGAACCATTAGGTCCTGGGCTTTTCTTTGATGGGGGACTTTTTAATTACTGTTCTGATGTCATTACTCATTATTGGTCTGTTCAGATTTTCTATTTCTTTGTGATTAAATCTTAAGAAGTTGTGTGTGTCCAGAAATTTATTTACTTCTGAATTTTCCAATTTGTTCGTGTATAGTTGCTCATAATAGACTCTAATGATTTTGTATTTCTGTGGTATCAGTTGTAATGTCTCCTTTTTCATCTCTGGTTTTATGAGTCATCTCTCTTTTAGTCTAAAGTTTGCCAATTTTGTCTTTTTAATAAACCAAGTTTTTATTTTGTTGCTCTTTTGTATTTTCTCTAATTTATTTATTTCTTCTGTAATCCTTATTACTTCTTTCCTTTTACTAACTTCAAATTAGTTTGTTCCTGTTTTTCTAGTTCTTTTTTTTTCTTTTTTTTATTATTATACTTTAGGTTTTAGGGTACATGTGCACAATGTGCAGGTTTGTTATATATGTATCCACGTGCCATGTTGTTTTGCTGCACCCATTAACTCGTCATTTAGCATTAGGTATATCTCCTAATGCTGTCCCTCCCCCCTCCCCCCACCCCACAACAGTCCCTGGAGTGTGATGTTCCCCTTCCTGTGTCCATGAGTTCTCATTGTTCAGTTCCCACCTATGAGTGAGAACATGCGGTGTTTGGTTTTTTGTCCTTGCGATAGTTTACTGAGAATGATGATTTCCAGTTTCATCCATGTCCCTACAAAGGACATGAACTCATCATTTTTTATGGCTGTATAGTATTCCATGGTGTATATGTGTCACATTTTCTTAATCCAGTCTATCATTGTTGGACATTTGGGTTGGTTCCAAGTCTTTGCTATTGTGAATAGTGCTTTGAGTTGCAATGTTAGGTTGTTTGTTTGAGATTTTTCTACTTTTTTGATATTGGTGTTTATTGCTATAAGCTTCCCTCTTAGAACTTATTTTGCTGTATCTCATAGGTTTTGGCATGTTCTGTTTCCATTTTCAATGTCTCAAGAGTTAAAAACATTTCTTTAAAAAATTTTTCTTCATTAGGCCTTTGGTTGTTTTGAAGCGTGTTGTTTAATTTCCATGTATCCTTACATTTTCCAAAGTTTCTTCTGTTATTGATTTCCAGTTTTATTTCATTATGGTCAGAAAGGATACTGGATATGATTTAGATTTTTAAAATTTGTAAGACTGTTTTATGGCATAGAATATTGTCCATTTTGGAGAATGTTCTATACACTGTTCAGAAGAATGTGTATTCTGTGGCTTTGCATGGAATGTTCTGTGAATGTCTGTTAGGTCCATTTGGCAATAGAGTATGGTTTAACTCTGATACTTCTTTGTTAATTTTCTGTCTGGATCATCTGTTCATTGCTGAAAGTGGCGACCCCCATATTACTGTATTGCAAGTTATTTCAAACAAATAACACCTTAACTTTGATCACACAGAAAGGAAACAAAAAACCTGTAGACTTTAACTCAATTCTCTCCCTACTATTTTAATTTTTGATGTGACTTTATATTTTGTATATTGCCTATGTCTTAACAAATTATTTTAGTTATCATTTTTAATAGTTTTGCCATTTAGTCTTTATACACCATATTTAGTTTATACACCACAACTACAATATTAGAGTACCAAATGTTTTACCATTCTTTTCTTTTGGTTTGAAGAACTCCGTTTAGCATTTATTGTAGGAAAGGCCTGGTAATCATAAGTTCCTGCAGCTTTTGTTTGTCTGGGAAAGTCTTTATCTCTCCTTCATTACTGAAGGGTAATTTATCTGGGTACACTATTCTTAGTTGGCATTTTATTTTTTCTTCAGCACTCTGAAAATATCACATTCCTCCTGGTCTGCAAGGTTTCTGCTGAGAAGTCTGCTGCCAGGCACAGTGGATTTCCATTATATGTCATTTGCTTTTTTTCCTTACTGCTTTTATAGTCCTTTGTTTTTGTCCTTTGAGAATTTGATTATAGTATGTCTTGGAGTATTCTTATTTGTGTTGAACCTGATTGAAGACTTCTGACTTTCCTTTACCTACATATTATTGCCCTTTTCCAAGTTTAGAAAAATTTGTTATTTCTTTGAATAAGGCTTCTACTCTTTTTTTTTCAACTCCCTTTTCAACTCCAAACATCTGAAAATTTGCTCTTTTGATGTTTATTCATCTATCCCATATGCTTTCTTTTTATTCTTTTCTTCTTTTTCCCCTCTGTGTATTTTCAAATATCCTACCTTTGAACTCACTGGTGTTTTTCTTCTGTTTGATCAATTATGGTGTTGATTCTCCCTATTGCAGTTTTCATTTTGTTCATTGTATTTTTATGCTTTAATATTTCTGTTTCTTATTATTTCAAACTCTCTGTTAAATTTATCTATAAATTTCTAGATTTTTAAAATTAAAGTTTGTTGAGCTTCCTTAAAATAGCTATTTTAAATTCTTTGTCTGAGAAATTGCATATCTCCATTACTTTAGGGTCAGTTTCTAGCATCTTATTTGTCCATTTGGTGAGGTCAGATTTCCCTGAATGTTCTTGATTATTGTGAATGTGGGACAATATCTGCACATTGAGAGACTAAGATTTTTTTCTCAGTCTTCACTGTCTGGTTTTGTGCCTGTTATTCCTCAGCAGGGCTTCCAGTCATTTTAAGCAGACTGACCATTGTGTTTTTCAAGTCTGTGATCATTGCAGCTCCTCAGCACTAGAGGGAGTTCATAAGTCCAGGTTTGCCATGAGTCTTGAGAAGGCTCTAATTTTGTCACAGCTCTTAGGCCCAACTGGACCTGGGAAAGACCCAAGGGGAGGGTATTCAGGCTGTGTGGGAAGGCTGGGCAGAGACCTGATCCTGGAAGACTGTCCTGGTGGCCCAGACAGATACACCTCCCAGCGTGTTTCTTCACAGGCGGGATAGTTCCCTGACTTTGGTGAGAAAGGTTGGAGTTGAGACTGGGCCCCCTCAGGATCTGCTGTGGGATGGATGTTAGCCTATCTCATTGGCTCAGACAAATGCCTGTCTCCTAGCAGGTTCTTGCACAGATGGGGTAGTTTTTCAACTGTACCAGGAGAAGCTGGGCCAAGACTGGACCCCCTCAGGATCTGCTGTGGGATGGCAGCTGGCAAGCCCATCTCATTGGCCCAGATGGCCATAAGTCTCATAGCGGGTCCCTACACAGAGGGAATATTTCAATTTCCCTGTCTGCAGCAGGAGAGGTAGAGCTGAGATTGGATCCCTTTGAGTATGCTGTGGGACAGAAGTTCATAAGCCTATCATGGGGGCTCAGACTTTTGGGCTGTGTAATATGAGTGAATCTCCCTCTGGGTCCTTGTGTAAGTAACTCTAAACTGAGGCTTCAACTGAGTAGGGCTGAGTTGAGCCACAGAATAATTTTCAGATTCACTGCTGGGACCTATGTCAATGCTGCTGAGGCACTGGTGTGTATGATTCCTTCTGGACTCCTTAGCAGATGGTTTTGGTTGCAGGCTCAAGGCCAAATGGGCCTGTAGCCCAGCCCCTTGGGGAATGGGCCATTTCCAGGCTTAAAATCAAGAGCACAATTGGATTAGCCACATGAGTGCCAGTCTGCACTCTCAAAATTACCTTCCTAGGTCTCAGGTGCCACTGGGGTTTCATAATCTCCTACCTGAATCCCAAGGGTCTCACAGATATACTTTTGTCTGTAGATGGGTACACAGTTCTTGTTGCTGTGGGGGGATATGAGCAGGTAACTTCCTATTCTGCCATCTTCCTGACATCCTTCCTTGAATATTTTTATTCTTGTGTCATAATATACCTGTGTGAGAGTTTCCCTAGGGAACATGCTAAAGGTAGAATTGCCATATCAGTTTGAGCATACTCAGCTTGACAAAATAACAGCAAAGTGGTAAAACATTTTCACTTCTATTAGTAGAACATAAGAGGTCTTATTATTTCACATTACCATCAGTTGACATTATCAAATAAATAGTTTTTACAATCTAGATGGTGTACAATAGGCTTTATCATGGAGCATTTACAAAGTTTCTAATGACAAGCATCTTTCATGTTTTTCTTTCAAGTTTCTTCTAACTGCTTATGTCATTTGCCCACTTTCCTGCTTGGTTGTTGTTTCTTCATACAGGGCTTTTTGTTTTTTATATATGAATGCTATTTTTTGGCAGTTACACAAGTTGCAATAATTTTATAATCTATGCCTTTTCTTATTGCTTTGTGATTTTTTTGTAACAGAAGTTCTTAATTATAATGAGGTATGTTAATATTTTTGATATGTTTAGTGCTCTTTGTGTCTTATTTAGAAAAGTCTAAAATGCTCAAATTACTAATATATTCTTCTATGTGCTAAAATGTTTAAAGTTTTGGGTTTCACATTGAAGTCTTTGTAATTTACTTTATATACAATATGTGGTATGGATCAAATTTTAATTTTTCTACGTAAATGTCCATTGTTCTGATATCCCTAAACAATATAATCTACATCTGTTGAATCACTCATTCTTTCTACATTGATTTGCAGTGACACCTTGGTCATATATAAAATTTCCACATATGCATAGGTCTGCTTCTGTCTTATCTGTCCTATTCTTTTGGTTAAATTATCAATTTCAACACTAATACCACATAGACATGACTTAATTATACAAATTTTAAACACATCTTGATATTAATCTCTTATATAGGAGAGTCCTGGCTATTCTTCAACCATTGTTCTTTCACATATATTTTAGAATCAACTTGCTAAGACCTTCAAAATACTTTATTAGTATTTAACTGGAATAGTACTGAATATAAAGATTAATTTGGAAAGAATTGATATCTTCATAATTTTGAGGCTCCCATCCATGGACATGGTGTGTGTGTGTGTATACACACACATATGTATGTATTTAGTTATTTAGGTCTTTTTTACTATCTTTCAGTAAAGTTTTAAAATTGTTTTCATAAATATCTTACAAATCCTTAATAGTTACCTTCTTTTTTGCTGTTGTATAGAATATCTTTAAAAGTGTTTTAAAAAGTAATTGTCACTGCTGTGTAGAAATCAAATTGTTTTTGTATATTAATTAGATGTTTAACAAGTTTGTTAAACTTTAAAAAATTTCTAACAATTTATCTCTAAATTATTGTGGGTTTCTTTGTAGACAACCATAACATCTATAAAAAAAGAGTTTTGTTCCTTTTCCAATTCTAATATTTTCTTCATTTTATTGCAATAGCTAGAACATTTAGTAACATGTTGAATAAGTCAGGTATGGTTGTATACTTTTACTGGTTTAAAATGAAATTATTCTAATGTTTCATATTTAAGAATCATCTGTAGAGTTGGGGTGGCTGGGCATTATCAGGTTAAGAAAGTTTCTTTGTAGTTCTAGTTTGTTGTTATGATTGGGTGCTGAATATTACCAAGTGCTTATTTTTGCATCTATTGGCCTAAAGATGTGGTTTTACTACTTTAATATGGTAGTAAGTTGATTTGCTTTTAAGTGTTCTGAAGCATAACTACCATTCCATTTCTGGCATCACATTTTTTATGTACTCCTGCATTAGTTTTTTTCAATATTTTGCAGAAATATATTAACTACTTAATTTTCCTTAATGGTTCCTTAGTGTCAGTCTTAAGTCATAGTTTTTCTATGGTTTTAACCAATTCAGCTTATTTTTTCAAAGTTTTTGCCATTAAGTTACTCACATCATTATGGTGCCCCCTCTTCTAGTACCTACTCTTAATTTTCCTGAAATAGAATGGAAAATACATTGTAAATGTTGGAAATATGATAGAACATCAAATCAGCAATATCAGTTGTAAAAGACAAGTCATGATTTGTTTGAAATTGTTAAAGATCACAACATTTTTATAAATGTAAAAAGTAAAATAATAAAAAATCATAGATGACATCATTGAGAACAATTCACACCACTCTGGCTTTCATAGACCTCGCTAGTGCTTTAAAGTCATTATGGGCCTGTAGCACCATGTGAACATTTTATCTCCATTTTATGGAAGCCCAAAGAACCTGAAGAAAGGTTAAACTGTGTTCTATTTCTTTCGTTAAAATAATTCTAAATGGCTTTAGAAAAATTTCTACAAAGTTGGAGGCATCATGCTACCTGACTTCAAACTATACTACAAGTCTACAGTAACCAAAACAGCATGATACTGGTACCAAAACAGAGATATAGACCAATGGAACAGAACAGAGCCCTCAGAAATAATACCACACATCTACAACCATCTGATCTTTGATAAACCTGACAAAAACAAGAAATGGGGAAAGGATTCCCTATTTAATAAATGGTGCTGGGAAAACTGGCTAGCCATATGTAGAAAGCTGAAACTGGATCTCTTCCTTATACCTTATACAAAAATTAATTCAAGATGGATTAAAGACTTTAATGTTAGACCTAAAACTATAAAAACCCTAGAAGAAAACCTAGGCAATACCATTCAGGACATAGGCATGGGCAAGGACTTCATGTCTAAAACACCAAAAGCAATGGCAACAAAGGCCAAAATTGACAAATGGGATCTAATTAAACTAAAGAGTTCTGCACAGCAAAAGAAACTACCATCAGAGTGAACAGGCAACCTACAGAATGGGAGAAAATTTTTGCAATCTACTCATCTGACAAAGGGCTAATATCCAGAATCCACGAACTCGAACAAATTTACAAGAAAAAAACAAACAACCCCATCAAAAAGTGGGTGAAAGATATGAACAGCCACTTCTCAAAAGAAGACGTATATGTAGCCAAAAGACACATGAAAAAATGCTCATCATCACTGGCCATCAGAAAAATGCAAATCAAAACCACAATGAGATACCATCTCACACCAGTTAGAATGGTGATCATTAAAAAGTCAGGAAACAACAGGTGCTGGAGAGGATGTGGAGAAATAGGAACACTTACACTGTTGGTGGGCCTGTAAACTAGTTCAACCATTGTGGAAGACAGTGTGGTGATTCCTCAAGGATCTAGAACTAGAAATACCATTTGACCCAGCCATCCCATTACTGGGTATATACCCAAAGGATTATAAATCATGCTGCCATAAAGACACATACACACGTTATGTTTATTGTGGCACTATTCACAATAGCAAAGACTTGGAACCAACCCAAATGTCCATCAATGATAGACTGGATTAAGAAAATGTGGCACATATACACCATGGAATACTATGTAGCCATAAAAACGGATGAGTTCATGTCCTTTGCAGGAACATGGATGAAGCTGGAAACCATCATTCTCAGCAAACTATTGTAAGGACAAAAAACCAAACACTGCATGTTCTCATTCATAGGTGGGAATTGAACAATGAGAACGCTTGGACACAGGAAGGGGAACATCACACACTGGGGCCTGTTGTGGGGTGGGGGGAGGGATAGCATTAGGAGATATACCTAATATAAATGACGAGTTAATGGGTGCAGCACACCACCGTGGCACATGTATACATATGTAACAAACCTCCACATTGTGCACATGTACCCTAGAACTTAAAGTATAATAATATATATATATATAAATTTCTACTTCAGATGGTTAAAACAGAACATTCATTAATCTTCTTTAGAAAATTCAGATTTTTTTCCCCTCTGGATGATGATACTCTTCCATAGGGATTCTAAATAAGGTTTTTATTATGCATCATTTCCAATTAGTTTTCTATCAGTTTTTGTAGGGTAACAAACCACTCTAAAATTTACTGGCTTTAAACAACAACTGCTTTACAGCTCACAATTTGAGTTGAGATCAACTGGGGAATTTCTGCTGATCTCACCTGGCCTCACTCTTGCGTCTAGATTCCATTGGCAGTTAATGTCTCACTCACATTATCTGGCAATCAGATGGCTGTTGGCTAAGATGGGAGGCCATTTGTCTCTTGTCATCCAGCAGGTTAGCTGACCTTCTTCATGACCACCATGTGGCCAGGCTGAGAACTCACACTGTAACACTTTTAGGCAAACCCAGTCACCAAGTCAGCCAGATTCAAGGGTTAGAGAAATAGACCTCTTCTTGTGGGAGAAGCAGTAAAGTACTGTGGCCAATTTTGCAACCTAGAAACTTAGCAGTGCCTTTTAGGATATCAGAACAGAAGAATCTCTGCAACTGCAGGCTCTGAATCTATCATGGGGTTTCTTATCAGGAATCCTTCATTATGGCCTCTGCCACAACACTCCTCCCTTATAAACGTTAGGTCACGGTGGCTCCTTGAGTTTAGCTTTGGGTATAGATCTAGGTGAGTAAGGGAGGAATTCAAACAATAGGACCTGACCTTGAAACCCAGCAGGATGCTGGCTTTTTGAAATTTTCTCTTGATCTGGAAATTCTCTTTGATTTGGCACCACTTACTCCCTCTATAGGTTGTAAATGTTTTTGGTTTCAGGGGACAGCTAAGAGGGTGTGCTCTAAGTTCATTTCTCTGATCAGGTGCAGCACTCCATATGGCATGGGTGAGGGGTGGTTGTGGTGGTGGGGGAGTATGAGAACATAACCTCCACATTACCCAGCCCGCTTGCATCCCGCCTCTCTAGAGTGCTCCCCTTTCTTCCCCGCTCTGGGTAGCACCACATGGTGGGAAATTGCAACTTGTCACTTCTTTGGGTGTGATAGCAGAGTCTTGGTTCCTTGAATAGAACAGTTTAATGTTAATTTTCAGTCAAAGAGGATCTGTGTATGTATGTGTGTATGTGTGTGTGTACATTTAAGTGAGACCAGAGCAAGTGAGACAGTGAGAGAGAGAGATTGATTTTTTATTTAGGGTGCAGAGAGAGAGATGACCAGAGCTAGGGAAATTAATTCTATATATCCTGAGCCAGAAGAGTAAATAGAACAAAGAAACTATTCTTTAAGAACAGGGAGATGTCGAGTTTCACAAATCAGTGATTGGATTTGTGGTGGGAATGTGTGTGTGTGGGGGGGGCAGGGTGTGTGTGTGTGTGCGTGTGCGCGTGCACGTTCACGTGTGGTGGGGGCTAATGTAACAGACTGGATTAAAACCAAGTCATGCTGCATCTGTGGTAGGAGAGATATTTATATTCACCCCAAATCTTCCCAAGTCCTTTCCTCTCCCCATAAGCTCCATGCACGTGCCTTTCCTCTTTGCTCATCACTGGCTTTATTTTCCTTTCCTCTCTCCAGCTGGAATCCAGAGAGACTCTGAATTTCTTCAGGCTAGTCCACCCCTGCAAGGTAACTGTGCTCTTCTCTGGTTGTAGTCAGCAAACTCTGCCCTCAGTTTATTTCTCCCTTCTTCCTACCACCTTGACTCTCATTTTCCTTTGTCTTTCCCATTCTACCTACATCATGATATTTTCCTTTCTTCTATAACACTCTTCTAAATAAACAAACAACAAAGAGAAGCCAGAAGAAATAGCAAACTTCCAAGCAATATTTTTGACAGATTTTTTTCCCTTATCACAGCATTAAGAATCTAGCTATAGGCAATTCTGTTGTAGGTAATGTATAAAGCAAGTTACACAGATATGATCCTTAGTACTAGAAATTTAATTCTTCTAAGATGTGTGCTCCTTGTATCTCTCCTAAATGCAGAGTAGCTTATGGGCAGTCATTTTATATTAAATTGAACTATATGAAATTGCTGATGCTCAATTATTGTTGATATACAAAAATGACAATTTTGTGTGATTCAAACAATATTTTATGTTAGTCCAGTGATAAATGTTTTAATCAGTTTATGGGGGGTGGAGAAGGCATTCTCCTGAATATATATTAAACCAGAAAAAAAATTACGGTTTCTTTTTCCCATCTTGCCCTTACTATTGCAACAGCTTCCCTCCCAGATGGTTTCTTTCTGTCTCAGCCCCCTGTCATTCTTCTAATCAAGTCACTACCCTGCTTAAAATAATTAATGACTCCACAGGATGAAAACCAGATTATTGGGCTTGGCACACAGACCTCTTCCTGTATGAGGCCCCGGTCTGCTTCTCTAGCATCTCATACTACCACACTGCCCCATGTACCCTGGGCTTTAGCCAAAGTTTTCCCAACCATACCAAGATGTCACATCTCCATGATTTTGTCTGTGGTTCCTTCTGGCAAGAATGTTTTTCTCCACTTACCTGCTGGAGACACTCCCAGTGCCCCAAGAGGTCTTAGTTTTAGTGTTACCTACTCCTCTCTATTCTTCCTTGACACACCCCTAGGTGTATTAATTGCTCCTTTCCCTGGATTACCATTGTATAATACTCTGATAACTGTTATACCATTTCCCCATTATATTATACACATTTGTGGGTATGCATCCTTTGATAGTTTTGAGTTCTCTGTATACTTGTCCTGTGTTTTGATCATCTTTGTATCCCCAGCATTGCCTGGCCCATGGTGAATGCCCCATTAATGTTGGTGAAATGGATTCTCAGACTGCAAAATTCATCAACCTTTTTTTTTCTATTCAAGATGGAATTAAAAAAACCAGAGGCAAGAAAGTTGCTAGTTGCAAGTTAATGGGCTTGCAAACACTTCATTTAAATTTGGATATAAAACATTCAAGGCAGTCTTTGTTTTCCCTAAACCCTATACCTGTCCCAGCTGTGATTAGTTATTTTAGAAAAGATTAATACATCTTTAATTCAACTACACTACATATTTCTCTCTTACTTTAAGCAGCAGAGAGCCTCTTTCAGGTTTAATATTGAAACGTAATAACTTCCATTTAAATATTATAACCATGGAATTTTTTTGCATTAATCAAAATTAACTTAATCCTCACTGTACCTCAAGGGAGTGTAGCTGGTCAAGAATATCCTGGAGTTTTTTGTTTGTTTATTTTGGTGATGAAACTCCTGCTTAGGTTCTGAGAGAGTGTGATTCTTTACATTCAAATGCATAGGAAGGTGTAACCTCAAATGCCAAGCCCTAAGCTCTTTTGCTTTCATTGACTCCTCTGTCTTAGCAAATACCTTGAGAAAGTCAAGTTTGTATCATAGTTGGAGGAGTAGCAGCAGCACAGATCTTATCCAATAAGACCCTAGATGAGCTTCCAATGCCCCTGCAGAGAGCAGCTGAGAAGCCCTGGGACCTGGGATGCTGAAGAGGAGTGACTTTACCAAGTGGGAGGGTACAGACTTCCTGATTCTGCAGCTTTTCCTGAGGAGGCTGGAAGATGAGGGAGGTGAGGGCAGAGGCACAGGGAGAAGGGAGCAGTTGCCACAGGCTGAGCTGCAACAGCAGCCACAGCAGTAGGACTGGGCTGGGGAGGGAAGCACTACTGCCAGCAGTTCTGAGCTAAGGATGCCCTCTTCTCCCAACTCAGCAGCAGCTCTGAGGCAGAAAACAGCAGAACAAGTGTCCCTGAAGGGATTTGTATGATTGCTCATTCTGTGCAGTTTTCTCATTCTGCCCAATAGTTTTTGTTTTTGTTTTTGTTTTTTAAAGGTGTATAGATACCATAACATTCAGGCTATGGCTTTAGGACCATTTGTGGATGTGGGAGACAGACTCTGCTCACCCTATCCAGTATTTACCCCCATTTCTCACCTTCTGTTCGTCTGGAATATCTTCTGGGGAAAGAGAGTGGGGAGGAGAACGGGATGTTGAAAGTTATGCTGATATTAAGTCTTCTAAAGCTTGAAGATTTAGTCAGACCGACTGATGTGTTGGGCTTGCCTGAGGGATCTGGACATCATATAAGATTAGTCACAACCTTGATGGCTCTACTGTATATATTAAACATTCACAGAAGCAAAAACACATGTAGGAGTTTCAAATTCTAAGTCCACAAATTCAAGTGTGTCAAAATGTAAATTCATCTACTTTTTCATAATTTAAATTTATTACATCATATTTTCATGGATAATAAAATTTAATATAGAGCAATTCAGGAAGCACCTGGTCAATTTAGAGCTTTCCTTCTCCTACCTTTCTCCTTGAAATATCTTCTGAGTTTCCAGCAGTTTATGTAGCATCAGACCTCATGGTTGGGGTGGTGTCTGGTCTTCGATCATTGCCCCATTTCCCCCTGGCATCCTGAGAATTATGCATTTTTATATGGTCTGCAGAGAGTCCCACTTGGATCATTCTACCCCCTCCTTGTGGAAATTGGGAGGCTGCTTTGGATGCACAAGTACTCTCTGGGCCACTTTCTTATATCTCTTGAGTATGTGGGAAAATTCTGGATGTTTCTCTAAAGGCACTTTGAGGACAGAGAAATTCAGGGGTGCTAGCGACATCAGGACCTTCCTTTGTATGCACCCCCACTGCCTCATATGAATGGGGATCTTGGCACTTTCCTGGGCCCTATCTGACTCAGGGCCAAGATGCTCTCTGATCTTAGATTCTCAAATAGTTCTAGCACTTTTTAACGTCCCCTTTCCTAAAACTTGGCGTAGGGTATAGGACAAGGCTTTATCTCAGAGAACCCTTGGCCTCTACACTGTTTTCCTCCTCTCTGATGATCTTCGCTCACCCCACCTGGTGGAATTTTTACCTAGTTAGATAGAGTGGTCTAATGCTTCCTGTTTTCCCCAAGCCTGTGTTTGTACAGAATAAACTTTAGTCTTAGAATCTTTCAAAACTTTTGCTTTTGATACTCAAAAGTCAAGATTTTGGAACAGAAAAAACCTTTTTCTCAGACAGTTTTCTCCAGCAATCATATCAAGACACTATTGAGTCTCAAAAGCAATACTGTCCTTTTATATTTCTGTTGTAACAATCTTCTCTTGAGGTAAATGGATATTTCTACTGAATGAGAGAAGAAAGGACAAAAAAAGTCATTGGAACTGTGGAGGAACCATAGTTAAATTCTCAAATTGTTATCTTGCCACACTTGTATTAAGTTCTTTCTATGTGTTTATGATAGAGACCATGAAAATCACTCTTCCAGTTTTCGCTTCTGAAGCAATGTAGTGAGCATTGTATGCTGTTGTAATCAGGTCCATTGCAAGAAGACTGAATCCCTGTTCCAAGATGTGGGATGTGGGGACTGCTTGTTTGGATGAGTTTCATATTGCATTAGACTCCTTAACTTGCTCTCGAAGAAGACTCCGGGGTGTGATTCAAGGAGGACCATTCCCGTCCTCCGTATCACTAGAGGTTCACCAGGCCAGCATTAGGAACCTGACATTGGGAGTAGTTGTTTAGGACACTGCTTCTATTTTTTACTTCGTTGTAACCAAAATGTCCTTCAAATAATTGAATATTAAAATAACTGAATTCATTAGGGAGAACTGGGAAAGGCCATCTCTTGTATATTTTTATTTTGCTTATAGGCCCAGAAAATAATAATAAAGAAGGTGATGATTGAAACAAATTACCAGGGAAGAATATGCACAAAGAGAAGAGAATAGGAGCAAGGATAGAAAGCTGGTGCTGATAATATTTAAAAGGAAGGAAGGGGCCGGGCACAGTGGCTCATGCCGGTAATTGCACCACTTTGGGAGGCTGAGGCAGGCAGATGTCTTGATGCCAGGAGTTTGAGTCCAGACTGGCCAATATGCTGAAACCTCGTCTCTACCAAAAAATACAAAGATTAGCCTGGCGTGGGGGCATGCACCTGTATTCCTAGCTACTCTGGATGCTGAGTCAAGAGAATCCCTTGAACCTGGGAGGTGGAGGTTACAGTGAGCGGAGATTGTGCCACTACACTCCAGCCTGGCTGACAGAGTGAGACTCTGTCTCAGAAACAAAAACAAAACATAAAAGGAAGGATGGTACAGAATGATCTTGAGGGGAATCCAGAAATGGAAAAAAAAAAAATCCAGAACAGAATTTCTGCCACAAAAGTCAAAGATTACATTTCAAGAAGGAGGAAGTGACCAACACTGTCAAACGCCCCCAGAAAAGAGGACCAGAGTAAGTTCTAGTGGTCTCTACCATTATAGAATGACTATAATTAATAACGTAGTATATAGTCTCAAATGATAAAAGGGGGATATTGAATATTTTCAACACAAAGGAATAATAAATGTTTCAGGTGATGGAGAGGCTAATTGTCCTGATCTGATCACTGTACATTATATGTATCACAACACCACTGTTGTGATATTTACCCCATAAATATATACAATTTTTATATGTTAATTAAAAATTTAAAAAAGAAGAAAGAAAAATAAGCAAGAGGGCTGCAGAGATAACCAGTGACCTCAACAAGGGCAGTGTCAATAGAATGGTGATGTAGGCAACAAGACTGTTGAGGCATGAAGGGCAGGAGAGGGGATGATGGGTGTAGGTCAGTATTTCCCAAAGTGTGTTCTTTTGTGTAATTGACCCAAGCAATATACCTTAAGAGGGGAATTTTGTGATTATATACAAAGATGGTGAGAAAGCAGCGAGTTTAAGCCCAAGTGGTTGTCTCTGGTTTTGAATGTCTTTGGTTTTAGCAGATATTCAGATGCTGGCTTTTTTTTTTTTTTCGTTTGAGACAGTTTCGCTCTTGTCACCCAGGCTGGAATGCAGTGGTAAGATCTCGGCTCACTGCAACCTCCACCTCCCATGTTCAAGCGATTCTCCTGCCTCAGCCTCCCCAGTAGCTGGGATTACAGGCGCCTGCCACCACGCCCATCTAATTTTTGTATTTTCAGTAGAGACAAGGTTTCACCATGTTTGTCAGTCTGGTCTTGAACTCCTGACCTCAGGTGAGCCACCCGTCTCGGCCTCCCAAAGCACTGGGATTACAGGCACGAGCCACCATGCCTGCCCGATGCTGGCTTTTTCCTTTAGCTGCTTGTGTAGTTCTGTAGGGCCATTGCCCCGTTGCTGAGGAGATCTCTGTATAGTGCTGCTATAAATGGTGGCTCCTTTGGCTGGTCATTTTCCATTCTTTTTCAGTCCTGATGAGGAATCTGAATTCGAATGATCCACCCCACATTAATTCTGTTTATTGGGGTCACCTCATTGTCCCAGGTTAATAGTGAACTTGTGGGTGAGGTCTCAAATTCAGTTCCTTTCCCCGGGTGCACATGTGGTCCATGCATGATATATACCTTTTCTCTGCTCTCTTGGAGGACTGTAGCCTTGCTTGATGGTAAGGGCAAGTTCTAGCCAGCCTTTAGGCTTTTCCAGGAAAAAATCTAACCAGGGTTAGGGCTGCATTCAAATGGGTTGTGCCATCAATCAGAATTCCAGTTTTAGTGGTTGATGGAGTGCTGGATGAGGAAACCTGAAGCAGGCTCTTAGTCAAATCCATTAAGCCTTGTGACAGGAGATGTATGTAGTACATAGAACTTGATCAAATTGTTAGCCGAGACATGACAGGAGATGTGTATGTGTGTGTGTGGTACGTGTGCACTTATATAATTTTATCAAGCCGTTAAGTAAGACACATGTGTTGCTGACATCTTTTGGGAAAGTTTTTATTTGCAATTCATCAGATAATTTATCCTACCCATCTACAAAAGATTGTGACCTTTGTGATCATTTATTTTTCCAGAGTCAGAGAAGAGTCTCAGCCTAGAAGGGGTTTTTGTTGTTGATTTTTGGTGTCTTTTCTTTCCTTTTTTTTTTTTTTTTTTTCTCATTGAGACAGGGTCTTGTTCTGTTACCTAGGCTGGAGTGTGGTGGTGCAATCACAGCCCACTGCAGCCTCAAGCTCCTGTGCTCAAGTGATTCTCTCACCTCAGCTCCTGAGTAGCTGGGACTACAGGTGTGCACCACCATATCTGGCTAATTAAAAAAAAAATTTTAATAGAGATGGGGTCTCTCTGTGTTGTCCAGACTGGTCTTGAACTCCATTGCTGAAGCAATCCTCCTGCTGTGGCCTCCTGAAGTGCTGAGATTACAGATGTGAGCCATCACACTGGCCTATTCATGTTTATTGCATGTTTTAGTATAAATATGCTAACTGGAATGTGCCTTTTATTGTTCACAAAGCATCGGAAAGGTGCTTAATGTTTTATCACTATACCTGAATCCCCTTTTAGCTTTTCTTTTAAAAAGTCTGACATCTTCTTCCCCCCACCTGTACATCAAATTTATGTGTATCACCCTCCTGTACTTTTGTTCTGTGTTTTGCCTTTCGGAGGGTTTCCTGGGTTCAAAAGTTTAAAAGTTGTGAGAGAGTATCATTTGCCTGCACCTGCAGTAGTCAAGGTGGTGTCGCCTGCCAGTTCCTCTATGTCTGGTCCTTCCTCTGCCTCCCCAGAAGCCTGCCCATGCTGCAGTTGAAGCAATTCTCACCTGAACCTCAGTGATTTGCTAACGTGCTTACCCACCCCTCACCTCCACTATAGGCTTCATGAAGGCAGCTAGGGCATCTTATTAATTTTTATATTCCCGAGTCAAGCACAATGCCTGACACATAGTAGGTGCTCATTGTATACTTGCCAAATAAATGAATTTCACTTTAGTGGCCTAGTTTCAGGGATTGGATTGGGAGCACTCCCATAGCTAAGCACAGAGCAAGGGTACGGTGTGTGTAGGGGGTAGTAGTGATGGTGGTCTGCTTAAGAACGGGTTGAGAAGAAATCTCAAAGGCAAAGAGAATGAAATTCCTTGGCCTTCTTTATAAATTGAACTGAGAGGGACATGAACTTTCTCCCCACTCTGAACTCCCTTTGCACTTGCTGCCTGTACCACTCATTTTAGTACTTAATTAGCACATTGCCTTAAATTAAAGTTGCCCAGGATCATAGAGGGGTCTAATCTGCATAGTTACCTCAGGAATTCTGTGATGCCACAGCGGGTTACATGGGGTTCTATTTTCATGAAGTCTCCCAAGTCACTCAGGAAGAGCTGTGATGGGAACTTTGAAGAACCCCGAGAGAGGTGAGAACAGTCTGTCCTCAACTCCCTTGGAGAAATGTCCAGGAAGTCCCACATTCTTATATGAGGAAAGGGGGAGGACAGAAACCAGACCTCAGATCCCAGCATGAGAGGCAGATGAGCTACGTTTCTGGGCCATTACTTTAGGATTTCACCAACTCTGTTTTGCCCAGCTCATCTCAGAAATCAATAGAGTTGCAAACATTTAGCAATTGGCTCAGGCTTCAAGAGCCATTGCACTGGGCAGGAAGACCTCCTTTTCACTTGGGGCAGAAGGAGCAGTCATCCTCAGCAGAATGGATGAAGTCAGTCACAGAGGGGAAGAGGCAGGGGTCAGGGCCTCAGTAAAGGGAGGATGGAGCCTGAAGATCACCACTCTTCTTTTACTACGTCATTTCCGGTGCTCCGACACACAGAGGGATGTGGACACAGTAAGGCCTTGTTTAGCATTAAGGCCACTGGATGCTAGTGTATTTTGAGTCAAGAGAATTCTTGATATAGGCTTGAGTCAACTCTCTCAGTCTGAAATAGACTGAAAAATTAAGCTGACAGTTCTTATTTAACCAATTCTTTTAATAAGTCTATAAACCATAAAATACCAAGTGAAAAAATATTTTAGTGAAGTCACCAAAGCCCAAATCCAAAGCCCCAACTTTTATCTGTTGTTTTGTTGTTGCCATTGTTATCATCATCTCCCTCAGGCTTTCTCTGAACAAGTGACTCTATTCTCTGAATTTTTTAAAACCCCAATACAGCGGATATATATTAAACAGTTATATCTTTTAACCAACACATACAATTAGACATACAAAACATTCGCTCCCACCAGTTTGCCAAGACAGTTGCTGTGATGCAAATTATTGCCCGATGCATCGTTATTCTGCTTGTGCTGCCTGGTGCTGCTTTTTTACTCTTTCTCTTTGCTTCCCACAGCCATGGAGGGAGCAGGGCATGTGTAATTTTCAGATGATCTGCTGCTTTTGATTATCTGCATCATTGCTTTTCAACATCAGTGTGTATAATCAAGCGTTGATTTTATATTTGTCTATTGTGCATCCTCAATTAAGTTCATAAAGGGCAAAGGCGCTGTCTGATTCTGTTGGGTGCCTAGAACAGTGCTGAGCAAACTGGGTGCCCCTTAGCACTAATTGGATGCCAGACTGAATGCCAGATGGCAGCTTTTTGATTTGGCTCCTCTCAAGTCTATTTAACCACAATTCACATCCATTGGAATTTAGATTCCATTTTATAACCCAGATTCTTCTGATCTCAGTATAAAGAATGTGGTGGAGCAGCTCTTAACTACAATTAACTACAATTTACATTAATATTAACAGCTTCTAACAGTGGACAGAGACAAAGCTGAGCTAGTATTTTTCCATCCCTAGCCTTAGGACAATTCAAGTGTATTGGTCAGTTTCTCTTCTCACCTGTGACTGTGATGCCTAAGGATCCCCAACCAGAGTGTCATTCCTGTATTCCCTTTATTTATTTTCCTCTCCCAATTTTTAAAAATGAAAATGCTTCTAGATAGGTAACATAGAAAGTAGTTATTAGCCCCTTGGTGTAAGTAAGCTGAAGCACCAAATTAAATTGGGATCCTAAAGATGGGAACTTAGGTAGAGATTAAACGTTTGCTGAAATATTTATATCCAAAGGACCCATTGCCATGAGGTGCAGTTCAAGACAGATGAAGACCACTTAGTGTGGAAGGTCCTAAGGGATGGACACGGTTCATGCTCTAACTAAAGGGTGGACAATGTATGTGTGTTAGGGACAGAAGGGTTTAGTAGGCTCCAGTTTTAAAAATAAAAACAGGGAACAGAAATCAAACGTAGTTTTCAGTTACCATCTTGAAGGGGAGCCATAATTACAGCCTAGAGACCAATGCTGCAGAAACTTTGAAGGATTTTTTAAGATTTGTAACTTCACTGTATTTATTGTCACTGCTAGGTTTAGGCTTTTTTTTTTTTTTTTTTTGTAGTTATTAACAGTAAACCCTTAAAACCAAAAGGGACTTTGTGGTTATCTTGGGGAAAACAAGGAAGAAGAGAGAACTAGGCAGACTGACTCCCACACCACTTTCAGATTTTTGGGAGAAAAACCACATAGGCAATCAATAAAATGAAAATAAGAGTAAAGGGTGCAGAGGAGGCAGGCATAGCCTAAAAAAAGACTCAGAGTTTAACAATAGGAGGGCTCATTTGGTGGCAGAAACCAAAGCCTGTGGCATTAAGCAGAAGACGGAACAAAGCCACATCAGGAAGGAGGCCTAAAAAGACCGAAGCGAACAGCAGGGGACGTCCAGGCTGGGAAAGCAGAAAGGGGCGCTAGCCCCTAAGGAAGGTGTCACCTCGCACACTGCACAGGCTATGGCTGACCTGCAACAAAGCTCAAAGGAGTCACCTTCCATGAGGTCCAAGGGCCTCCAGGATGGAAAGAAAGCTCTTGGTTTCAATTCCTGGCATGTACTTTTCTTCTTGAAGTGAGTTTAGATCACGTTTCAGCAAACGTCCTCCTGCAGAGAAAGGCCTTCATATTAAAAATAAAGTTCACTGGAGACACGGCATTTCTACGTATCCAGCCCAGGGAGGATCTTAGTTCCATTGTCCATCACTGCCTCACCCCAATCCCTCATGCAATTCAAGTTGTTGGGTTTAATCTTTGGAACGTTAGCAGTGTGGAGCCTAATTGTTTCAGAGGTCATGCCTGATGCCACACAACCCAGCTGGATGGAACTGCATTCTGGTGCTGATTTGAACTTGAGCTGCAGTGTTTCACTGATATGGGGTAAAAGGAGGTTTTGGGATGAGGGGTAAAAGAGATACCTTCCAACACCCTTTCCTGTCCCATGTGTTCAAATCCCTGCTGTGCTGCAAACACATTGCTTGTTCTGGTGAGGTTAGAAGCCTGGTATCTCAATTTATCTGCTTTGCTACAGGATTTAAAAAGAAAAGTTATCCTAAAGTAAAAAATGTAGTTTGGTTGCCTCTAATAAAATGTATATAGGACTGATTGGGTATGCATTTACTACATGAAATAAGTATACAGAGTGAGGTCTTTGCCTCAAGTTAATCACTAGGCATCTTTCATTTATCTGTTGGTTGGCATGAGTGTTCTGTGGCAACTTTGACAAAAGTAATCTCATTTTAACCTTGGTTGGGTGGATGTTTCAGACTTCCACACTGAAACAAAATGGCAGCCAAATCCTTTTAAACACGCCTCTGTCCACAATTTGCAACGGACTTTGGGTTTTTGTGAAATATGACATATTAGCAGAGATTGTACAAATAGATGTGAGTGCCGTGAACGTCAGTCTATGAATGACACTTTTGGGTTTGAATGATGCTACAACATTCCACCTTACTTCTTCCTAGTATTATCTCATGAAAGTGGCTTGTAAATGGCTGCTCCTGGTGGGACCACAGGCAGATTTCAACACAGTCTAGACCCCATGAGGAGGCAACTGCTCATCACTCCACCCCTTGGGATGGGAACTGAAACCTTGTAAGAACTGCCTAAAACGGTAGCACACTGATTAAGTGGAGAGGCAGAGTTATAAAATACATCCTGTCTGGTAAAAAGCAGGCTATGTGTGGGAGGGAGCGGGGGAGATGGGCAGAGGGTGGAGAGACAGTCAGGCCAGTTTAGCAGAGATGGAGCCATGGCACATTTGATGAAGACGCTTTCAGAAGTAATTGTTACTGTCACTTTTTAGCCCTCTGGAAAAATAACCTGAAGCACCAACAGAAATGAATTTTCTCTCAAGTCACTAAGTAAAGAAATCCTCAAAATAATGATTTTATACTTCCCAGTGGAAGAGAAAGAGAGCAAGAGACAGAAAGAAAGTGGAAGAGAGAGAGAAAGTGGGAGAGAGAGAGAGAGAGAAAGAGAAAGAGGGAGAAAGAGGAAGAGAGAGAAGGAAGAAGAAAGAAGTAGTTTTGCTTTCTTCCGCTTGAAATTTTGAATAATAAGACCCACAGGCTGGAAGGGAGGGCTCCCAGATGAGTAAGTGAGTGTAGGGGATGGACACAAGCAGGAACTCAGATGGGCCCATATCTGGAGTGATCTCGCTCTCATTTTCTACATGAGCGAGAGCACAGCACAGACTATCAATCACAGTCAAAACTCCTCAGAATGCCACCTTTCGCCGCGCTCCTCTCACCTCCTCTCTCCTAGCCCCCTCCCTCTCCAAAAAACAGGTGTATTATGTGTGACCAGAATTTTGACCTGTTCCTTTGATGCTATGTAATTTATGTTTTGTTGTAGCGGTGTTTTCTTTAAACTAGACCTGTGTTGTATCTCATCTGGGTATTACTGCTTCTTTCTGTCATTGGATTTTAACACATAGAATTCTTGCAGACTCACTTAGCAAACATTTACTGAGCAAGGACTATATTGCTATGTTAAAGCCTGCTTTAAAATCCTGCTATGTTACAAGCCTGCTTGTAAATCCTTCTTACCAAGGTCTAAATGGCTGTTTGCTTGAAATGTCAACTATTCTTGGAGATAGCTGCATTTTCAAATAATTTGAGGACCTAAGTTATGGATGGGAAGTTATCTTACAGTTTGGGGGTTACGGAAGATGTCCGGGTGTGCTTCTTTTTGAGAAGGGCATTTGGGTGCCCTGGATTAAGGCCGCAGGACTGGTTGCAGACTGTTATCTCTTAGGGGTAAATGGCTCAGAAGGACACAACAAACATCTTTTTGGACTCCTCATCTTGATTTTGGTACCTAGATAGTAAGGTTCTTTGGGAATAGGAAAGGCTTAGAATATTAACAGCAAACAGTTTCTCCAACCTCTTTCTTTATGTGTCTCTAGGCATTTGGGATCAGAATTCTGCCCTCATTTCTGATAGTGGCAGAGGGGCAAAGATCGTCTTCCCTCAGACAGGTGACCTCTCCTCACAGCCTAGGGAAGGAGTATGAGAATAATGGTCCTGCACAGTGGCAGGAAAATCAAATTACTTTTCTAAGACTGTTTGGGGTTTGCCTTTTTAAATCATTGCTTCATTAGTGTAGCATTCTCTGTCTCCCTGATCTTATATTCCAGTTTCTGGCAGGTTAATCAGAAGGCTGTAGCTAAATCTTCTACTGTCTGTAGGGCACTGGCCACCCTCAGACACACGGCTATGCATGAGGGCTCTTTGGCAACGCTAGTTACTTTCTGCCCAGGTTGCTGTATCCCTGAGTCCTGCAGCTGCTGGTTACCATGTACGCCTCCCCTTGGTTTCATTCTCAGAATGTCACAGTGACCAGCTTGCAGGTGGCATCCTGCTGTAGATGCTGGCACAGACTTTCAACCATTATGCTGCCTGTACTGATTTTTTCCATTATTTGATGCCAGTGATACTCACTTTGATCTTTCCCTCCTCCTCCTTTTCCCCATGTACTCTTTCTGAATCACTCAGGCTCAGGAACCAGAAAAAGAAGCCCTTCATTGTAAAGCTAATCCTAGGATTTCTAGGTTTCTTTGGACTCAAATTCTGAGCAGCCTGGACCCCACAGGCCTTGTTGACTCCTTCCTCACTGTGTTCCCAAGTTCGTGTCTTTTCTCCACACTTCCCGTGCCAAACAGACATTTTTTATTCCTTCTCTTTTGTTGAATCGCTATATGTGAAATCCAGATGATTCCACTAATGTCAGACACCACCAATCTCTGAACAGTCCCATTTTGCTTACCTTTCTTGCTGCAATCTGTCAGGAACAAGCTTATTTCATGTTGAAATAAATGGGTTTCACAAGTGCTGCAAATAGCATTTGTTGTCTGTCAGTGAAAATATGAGTGTAGGTTAAAGTTGAGAAGGATCGTTTAGATATTGGGGGTCTTGATGCTCTGTGAGGAATGAATACAATCCCTAGGTGAAATAACCCAACAAAATGAGCTCTTCCAATACCCAGGGAAGACATCCTGGAGCCATGAGGAAAGGATGTTACTTCTGTTGCAGAGCAGTGCAACACTGATGAAAAGGAGAGGGAGGGATGCGTATGCCTGACAAAAGATTCCCTCCCAGAATTAATAGTTAAGTTGACAGTTCACTCTGTGCACTGTTCATTCTAGCACCGAAAGATAATGATTACAACCAGCTCTTATGGGGCACTTTTTATAACTGGTGATGTTCTAAGTATTATACATGATTTTTGTCATTTAATCCTCAGCCATGCTATAGAGGAATACTAGTATTATCTGTATTTGTAAAATGAAGTCCCTTATCTAAAATTGTACAGCTGCTAAGTGTTGAAACTAAACTTTGAACCCAGACAGACTGGTTTCAGACTTTTATCCTATATTAATTCCATTTAATGACAATACTTCTAAAATTTCAGTGCCTTTCATAGTGCTAGCAGACAATAGATGCTCAATGAATATTTGCTGAAAGAAAACATTTGCTAAAAATATTAAATCTTATCAGAGAAGGGAGTAAAGGGTATGGGATATTGTCATCAGTAACTTTGTCTTCCCAGGACTACAGTCTAAGCTAGATGAGGCACTAGGTGCGGGCATTTTGTAGGACACCGTGGAAGAGATCAAGATCTCCCCTCCTTGTCCCAAAGGTTCAAAATCTCAGAGTTAGAACACAGCTTCTCTGCTCCAGCCACCCTGAACTCTATTGTGACTCCTTAGCCATGCCATGTATATCATCCCTCCACACACTGGCTCTTGTCTCCATTGCCTGAAATGTGCTCTCCTCTTTTGTTCACAGGGAAAACTCTTCATCGCTGCTTAAGGATCACTACTTCTCTATCATTTTATCTGACTTCTGCTTTACATTTTTGAGTCAAAAGTAGCTGTCCTTTCACATTTCAATTTATATCCAACTCTACCATTTTGCATTATTGGCTAACATTTACCACCTATTTTCCCCACTCAAAGGTGAGCTCTTTGCAGGAAGAGTCATGTTTCATCAGCATATGTACCCACAATACCAAGCATATCCATAAGGCCAAGCATAGTTCCAGATGCATTCTGGATACTCATTAGCACGACTTCACCAAATTGTATTTCCTGCTTGCTGCACTTTACTCTGTTGTTCCAAAGGCTCAGTGGGCCTGCCTGGAGAGTTCAGGGCTGGAACATTTACAGGGAATGGGCTGCCTATCCTTCTGAAGTTAACTGGCCACCAGCCACTTGCTCCAGGGGAGGGTCAACTTGATTTAAAGGTACAAGATTGAGGAAGAGTATGTCATGAACTTGACTAAATGATTCTCTTAACCAGTGTCAGCCCATTGAACTGTCCCTTCAATTTTAACTGTTCCATCAGCCAAACAGCTTACTCAGCTTTTCAGAGGCCTATTACTTGATCTGAAAACATTGGCAACATTTTGGCCTCCAAACTGACTTTAAGCCTGTTACAGATAATGTGTTCTCTCTGGATTAGGTGACACATCTTGGTCATATTGGAGAAACATCAGTTATGTCTGTGCCTTGGCTGGTAACAGCCAGAATTGAGGGTGTGCCAGCTTGCACCTCATTGCTAACAGACTCCTTAATTAACCTGCTAAATCTAGTGCACGATTCACTGTTGTCTTAGAATTGAGATGCATAATGTGCACACTTGTTCTTCCTCTACACTTTTTTATTTGCTCAGGTTATTAGATAGTCAAATTCTCTTGGGTTCTGCATTAAACCTTGTCAAAAGAAGCAAGAATTTGAGAAACACCCAATGGGGCTTGATTTCTTTGACGAGACTTGCTATTGCTGCATTTACCCCTCGATAATTGAGTTTCTCTTCCTCCTAATATTTAAACACATCAACTCACTTAATCTTAAGTATCTCCTTTTCTTGTAATGTCTCCATTCTCATCAACTACTGTTTGTAAAATAAAAGGCTGAAGAAGCCCCTTTGTGTTTTCCTTTTACAGAGGCCTGTGCAGTGAGAATGGAAGCTCTGCCTTTTCATGCTTCTTGCGCTATGCATATGCATGCCTCCTGTTTGTCATGCCTGAAATAAATTTTCTACCTGTGTTTTTGCTTCATACTTTGCACACAGTGCCCCAAATTGCTACTCCACAGGAGACTAAGCCAAGGACACGTTGTGTTCCATTTTCATGATGAAATGTAGATTTCCCGTTGAACCTAATCAACCTTCATTTCAAAGGGTTGACAAGGCAGCTACTTAAAGAATTCAGTTGGTTAAATTTATGGTACTGAAAAAGGGTCCATTCCAAGAATATTCTCTGATTCTAAAGCTATAGAATTTTTATTTGATTGTGTATTAAATTACATTTTTATTCACTTCAAGTCCCTGCTTCTCAATTTTATGTCCTGCATAGAGAGACAAACTTGTTGACAGTCACATTGATCTCTCTAACATTCTGTCCCAGACTGAAAACATCTAGTCTTTCAGTCATGCTTCCATCAGATAATTTTTATACCCATTGATATAGCTGAGATTTTTGCATGAAAAAATATGGTCTTTTTCTAGTCAGGAAGTAGAAATAATGTACTTTGAATTAGTAACCATGTGCCAGGGATGTGCTAGATTTTAACATCTGCTAAATCATTTTTTGCAACTCTGTGGAGGGGGTGCTGTTGTCTCTTTTTCACAAATAAAGGTATCTGGACTTAGGCTTCTATGGTCTTTCCCCAAAACACAGATAGCAGAGGAGGCAAATCCAGGCTTGCCTTTCCCCAGAGCAGTTGCTTTTTTGACATTCTGTAAATTTTTCTTCCCTAAAAATCCTTGTTAGTATGGGAAGGCCAATAGTACTTAGAGTATCAAATGAGACAAAATTCTTCCTGCTTACCCCAGATGTGACCTAAGAATCACTCTCAACACAGCATCTAAGTAGCCACTATCGATTAATTAGTACTAGTATGCAGATTGAAAATTATTTGCCATTCTGTCTGCAAAGCCTGCAAGTGTAGACTTTATGATTAGACCATAAGGTTCATACCCTAACCCACTCTCTCAGTGAAGTAGCTCCAGTGAAGAGGGGATGGTAATGCAGAGACCTAAGGCACGAAGACCCACTGACCTGAAGAAGCAAGGGTGGTGTCAACAGGAGTCATTAGTGACACAAACAAGCGACACACAAATAAGACATCTGTGTGTCCTTCAGCCGGTTGTGAATCTCTCTGGTAAAAAAAGCGTTTATTTATCTTGGAAGTATCCCATAAAGATATAGCAACCAGATTTCTCTCCCACTCTAATTCACTCTTTCAGGTCACTCTGAACATAATATATAATTATGTAACTTAATGATTCATACCCAATTACATGCTTGTTCTCACCCAGTTTGCACATGCTTTCTAACATCATTGTGTACTTGGCTACCCACTCAGCATCCGTTTTCTTCTTTCTAGATCACATCAGCATTCCCTGCCCACCTTCTCCCTCCAGCAACTTCCACAGCCTAGTCATACATTGTGTGCATCAGGCCTTCACCAGCATGCTAAGACTTGTCCAAGAGTCTTGATGTCCTAAACTGCAAGTGACCTGTAAAGCTTGGATCCCAAGGTCAAACAGCATGACTCGAGGATAACATAAATAGGTAAAAATATGCACACCTTTCTCCTTCACTCATATGCCATTTTAGAACACTCGATTAACTATATCTATAAAATGAGAAGTCTTTTTTTGCTCTCTAAACCTGAGCCTGCTTCTAAGCGGGGTTAATATGGACAACAGTAAAGCCCTGGTTTTTCTGAAGTCTAGTGTGGATTTGGTTATGTGAAGTTGAAGGTACAGCCCTGGAACCAAGCAGAATTGCTTTGCATAATAGAGAAGAAAGTTGGCAAGGAAAGATCCAGGAGTAAATGACAGGCAAAAGGGCAGTTGTGTAATTAGATGTAGAGAAACTCCAGTAGTGGCATGACTGAGAGTGAATTGGAGGTATAGCTATGTCTAGTGGGAACATTTAAGAGTTTTTTTTTGGTGTGAGATGTCACACATAAAACTCCTACTTCATCATTTGTTGATACCAGCCCCTATTTTGGCATGATTCCTTTGGTGGACTTGAAAGAGGTACTAAGCTCTCTATATCTGGGGTAAGTGAGGCAAAAACAGAGGGAGCACGTTTATATGCAGGAGCTGCAGGGGTTGCAGAGGGGAGTCTCAGACAGCCTCAGAGAGGCATTTTGGAGTCTGAATTGGAATTATCTAAATCAAGGTGTCTAGATTACTAAGTAGAGCCTTTCCCAATCTAGGGTTCCTTTTCTGAAATAAAACACACACACACAAAAGTTCAGGAACCATTTTCTCAGTCCTCTCAAGGTTGCAGATATCTAGTATCATTCTAGGTGTGTGGAAGAGAAGCTAAGTTACTATACAACATGGATATTTTGGTGCAAGGGTCAACAAACTACTACTGGGGGCCAAATCCAGCCTATTGTATACTTTTGTAAATAAAGTTTTGTTGCAACACAGATACTCCCACGTGTTTATGTATTGCCTATGGCAGTTTTCATGTATTACCCACAATGCCTAAAATATATTTTGTGTGGACTTTTCATTAAAAGTTTACCAACTCCTGTTTTAGGGCATTAGGTCTTTATTAAGCCTTAAGTTTTTAGGAGACCCTAGATGAGAAAGGCTGATTGGTGACATCTTAGATTAAGTAATCAACTTAGAACGGAGCCAGGAATGTGTCCTCACCTCAGATGAACACTAACAGGAGATATTTACTGTACAGACCATTCTGGTCTTTGCCAAGATGACAGTTGAGACTTAGTCATATTTGAAAGAAAGTAGACTAAAAAGAGGAAAACGTTACAGTGGTAACGTTGCCAAGATTCCAGTCTATTTATGACATGGCCTAGGAAACTTAAACCCAGTTGGGGAAAAATGCCCATGAAAGAGTCTATAATGGCCATAGATTTATCAGATTAATACTCAGTCCCCTTTCTCAGAGAGACATGTTTCTTCTAAATTTAGACATGCAGTGGTGGCAGGCCCAAGCACCAGTTTGGGGACTTTTGTTTTGTTTTGTTTTCCCATCTTGCACGTTCAAAACCTCTTTTTTGTCTTGGCCTATTTAGAGTGCTTGTACCTGGTGCCTGAGAACCAAGTTGGATGTGGGCTCTGTTTAGAAATACAGCCTCTTTGAGCTTTGTGTGCAGATATTTACCAATCTTGTGCCTCAGTGGCCCCACCATGTCTTTTCCTGTGGCACTGTTTAATCCTAAGACTTCTGTCTTTTAAGAAGGTTTTTACCCTTGCCTTGACATCCCTTTTAGCTAGGGCATCACCCTTGGAAGACTCTAAAACAGAGGTTGCCATTGACATTTCTGAAGTCTATGCCCCTAAGCACATCTGCCATGCAATTCTTATTTTTCCTCTGCTTTTAGATGTTACAAGCCTTGAGTAACATTTTTTTTCACTGTAATATTTTTCTCCAGTAATGGGATATGTCTCTAATGCTTCATTTTCCTTGCTAGTTTCTCTTTGCCTTTTAAGAAAAGCTCAGCTGAGATTCTGACAGTTTAACTTTCTTCTTTAGTTTGTTCCTTTCATTCTCTACCACAACATGGAAGGCTAGCAGTATTAGCTGGACTAAGCACTCTCCTTTCTCCTTTTTGATCTGTGCCCTAGACGGGGATGATACTTAAGTGTTTAACAATTAGTACGGCACAGTCAGTAACCAATAGAAAGAAATGCTGACTGTAAATAAGACATATGACCATGTTGGTATATACCGGTGCTGAATATCAGCCCAGCCCTAGACATTGGCTTTTTAAAAATTTATGAGATATGTGTATATATATATATTTTATGGTGGGAGGCCTTACAGTAAGACATGATAAGTCAGTGAGTTCTGGTCAATAAGGTAATCTATTGTTCAAGCAAGTCCACTTTGGCTTCCAAACCTGGATTGGTAAACCTAAGTAGTAGTATTGCAGCAGACCAACATCTAAACCAGAACAGGATTTCATCTTTTATTGTTTTCCCCAGGTCCCTGTTAGTATTTTTTCTGTATTCCTCATATTCTCTTAGAGGCCAAGTTTCACGAATTTTGGCATACTTCAATAGCTGCATCTGCACCATTGTGTGCTGGAGCTGGCTCGCATTGGCTCATAGAGCTGGCTGTGCACATCTCTTCCAACTTTGTGTTCAGTGACTTTACATTGAACGCTTGAAATCAGTCATGGAGGGAGTATTCATATCTTAGAGATAGGCAAATGCTACAAATAAGCTTATTATTTTCCAGAGAGTGGGTTGTTAAATAGTAACCAACACAATTCCACCTACAATAACTAGTCTCCTTGAAATTTACCCCAATAATGCTGCAAGTATTTTAAGCTGATCTTTCCTAAAGTGGTCTAATTTCTTCTCCTGAAACCTTTTGTATAGCTATTCCGACTTTCAAGAAGTGCTTCTCCAGTTGCTGTTTCATAAATTACCTTCAGCTTTAAAAGGAGGGTTTTCTTGGATCCAGGCTTCCTTTAAGATTGGTTAAGCTCTTATTCTCTTGCTCTGTGGGATTTCTTTGGACTAGAGCAACTCTTTTGAATCTAAAACAAAACATTTCCTCCCCTTTTCTAATCTCCTTTCTTTGAGCCATTTGATCTAGAAACATCTCTTTTTCCTTTTTATATCTGTCTATTGACATCTAAGGTTTTATTTTCACATTAAGATGGGTCTAGGCAGTTCTCCAAGAGTTCCCAAGGAATTTTTTTTTATTTCTTCTACAGCTTCTGATATGGTATTAAGATAATTCATATTTTTAAAGCAAAGTCCATTTCTTAGCAAGCTTAATTCCTGGGGACTACTCCAGACAAAGACCTTTTTAGCTTTTAAATTCATAACCATAATCACTGCAATTTTTTTAAAATTACTTAACCTAACAAGATACCCTATTCTTTCTTTTTCTTTCTTTTTTTTTTTTTTTTTGAGACAGTCTCACTCTGTCACCCAGACTGGAGTGCAGTGGCACAATCTCGCCTCACTGCAAGGTCTGCCTCCCAGGTTCAAGCAATTCTCCTGCCTCAGCCTCCTGAGTAGCTTGGGACTACAGGCGCATGCTGCGTCTGGCTAATTTTTTGTATTTTTTAGTAGAGACAGGGTTTCACCATGTTGCCCAGGCTGGCCTTGAACTCCTGAGCTCAGGCAATATGCCTGCCTCAGCCTCCCAAAGTGCTAGGATTACAGGCGTGAGCCACTGCACCTGGCCACCCTATTCTTTATAAAATAAAGATTCCTATTCTTTAAAAAATGCTCATTAATAAAATCCATCATCCTTTTGTGGATGAGAAGACAAAGTCTGGGTGTTTAAAACCTGAGGTCTTGGCCGAAACCTAGGTTAATTAATAAATCTGGAGCCAACCCAGTATCATGACACCGAGAATAACCTTTGGCAACTCATGAACATCCTGCACAGTCTAAGAAGTTAGCATCTCCCCACTTCTCAGGCTTGGCCCTGAATGCAATTCAAAATAATATAAAAGAACTAACTTCAAGAATGTACCGCCTCTTCTTTTCAACTAATTTTCTTTCAAATGTAAGCTCTAATATCACCTCTATGAAGATTTCTCTGACTCCCCAGTGTATTTGGTCTTCCCTCTGTACTTTTGTTCGTTCTGTTTTATTATACCTGTATTGTATAATAATTCTTTTTTTCATTGTTCTGTAACACTAGGAAGTAATCTTCCTCGATGAGCATATCTTTTATTCTTCTTCATAACCCCAGGACCTAGGGCAATGTCTGTTGCATTGATGGAACTTTATAACATTTGGTTGATAATAGAAAGCAGCATTTGTTCTAGGATTTGTGCAGTTTACGTAAAAAAAAAAAAAATAAGGGGTGTCATGGAAAATCAGTTATTTGATGCAGTGTCCTCCATTTGAAAGTTATTACCCCTTTAGTTTGACCTGGTAGTAGAACAAATTAAAGGTAGTTAAGCTACCATTGAGAGGAATTGTTTCATTTTATTCTTCTTCTCCAATGAGTCCAAAATCTACTCGGAGTTTTCCATTGGAGGGTGTGATAGTAGAAGGATACAGAGTAGCATCTTGCTTGAGTGGTCCAGTGACTTAGTCTAATTCACAAGTACACCCGTGGTTTTATAATCTAAGGAAATGGGTTCAGGGTTTGAAGTCAGACAATCTGGATTTCTACTGCTTGGTTGTACCAATTAACATCTATGTGCTCCTGAGCAGGTCATTTAATCTCAGCGAGCCTCTGCTTGCTTATTCATAAAATGGATATAATAATACCTATTCCCAGGAGCTGATTTGAGGAATATATTCAATACTTTGTAAACATTTATTCTCTAGAAATCAGTATTTTTATGGGAGTGATGATTGCTAGAGTCAGCTAGAGTTAACTGTGGGCTTGGACCCTATTAAGTTAAAGAGAAACCCAGTATAATTATGAACCAACTGCCGTTTCTCCTCTGACATTTAAGGATGTTCATCTTTCTCATCACAAAAAGATTTAGCTTGGAAATAGCCGTGCTTCATGGCTCACCCTAAAGTGAGATTTTTTTTTTCTTTTTTGAAAGTTTGAACTGATACAATTCCACTGCTTCTCTGCCTCTAAGTCAGACCACACAGGCTTCTTTTTCCTTCAAGTCCCCCTCTCAAAAAAAAAAAAAAAATACTTCAATCTCTTTCTTGTGATTGTATAACTCAGAAATGTCTAAAGCTATAAGCTTCAAACTTGGCAGTGTTCTTATCCTCACAAAGACAGAAAAATCAAGGAAAATTTGGAGGAGAAAAATTTCATTTTTCTTTTAAGCTCTTTAAAAAAAATCGTGGAGTTGTTATTTATGTGTTTTCATTCTCCTTGCTAATAACATCATATTATTCCCTAAGGAGATTTCAATATCACTAGACTATTGATATATAGGATGCAGAAAATTCCTATTCTAATCAGAGATGGTGTATAAAGCTTGTTCTGGTCACTGTAAGCAAAAAATGCTTTTCATCTTCTCTTAGAGTCTTCTAATTTGTATCCAGGTCTAATAATGAAGCCATATTTTGGTAAACAAAGAGAAGATTTTCTTCAAGGTATTTTCCAACCCCAAAATCCTCCCCTACTTTTAGCACAAATTAAATTTTAATTTCAGGTCTTCCTTTACCTACAAAGCTTTATTTTTTGTGAAAAGGCAAATGGTAGTTATTAACCACAAACTTCTGAATAAATAAAGAATCTGAAAGAGTTTTTGAAAAGATTTGAAGGAGATTGTGTATATGGGCATGGTATGTAAAATTAGCAAGAAGAGGCTCGGGAAGTAAAATAAAGTGAATGAAGCAGTTACCATATAATTGACCATTTTATATATGAAAGAAAGGACGTATTTAACCGGTACTCACATACATGGAATGAGAATTCAAAGGTCACCCTAAAAAATATGGGAAAAAAGAAGCAGTAAGAGTCTTGGTCAGGAGAGGGAGTGGAGAGAGCAATGTGGGAGTGTGAGATAAAGAACAGAGAGATGCTCAGAGGATTTACTTACATCTTGTTCCTTGTCCAAGAGTGACAGACATGTGAGGTGGGGCAGGCTTGGCTGGCTGAGTTTTCCTACAGAATAATTTATTGTGTCCTTTGGTAGGTTTTCAATCAGCCATCAGATTTCCATGTGCTGAACACAGAAGATACAAAAAGTCCACATAGTCAGCTAATCCCCAGGTTCCTCTTTTCTTAGGTCTTCTCATCAGGAGTGATTCACAATTTATAGTTGTGCATGCACACACATGCGAGCGAGCAAGACAGAGATAGTGACTAAGGGCATAGATTCTGGAGTTAAACTGTGTGGTTGCAAACACTAACACTATTCCTTACTAGATGTGCAAGTTTGTTAACCTCCATACGCTTCAATTGCTTGATCTGTAAAATAGAGATAATAATGGTACGTACCTCATTGGCTGTTGTGGTAACTAAATAATTCATATATTTAAAGCTTTTGTTAGTAATATATTCTATCAATTTTGCCCTGTTGTAACTCTGGAAAAACGTACTGGATGTCATGGATAATTATACTACCTGACTGTATAGAGCTTCTTAGCAGTCCGTCAGATGATTGGTTACCAGCATATACACTGACCACACTTGGGTCAGATTTGCTTGTTGTCCAGTGGCCAACCCTTTTTTATGAAACAGCTGAGGGCTATTTCCCTCAGGAGAAGGCTGTGGGCAGACAATTTTCCTTAGGTGGTTATTTGGTTTGGCTGTGTCCCCACCCAAATCTCATCTTGAATTGCAATTCCCATAATCCCCACATGTCATGGGAGGGACCCAGCAGGTGGTAATTGAATCATGGGGGCGGCTACCCCCATGCTGCTGTTCTCATGATAGTGAATGAGTTCTCACGAGAGCTGATGGTTTTATAAGGGGCTTTTTCACCTTTTGCTCTGCACTTCTCCTTTCTGCTATCATGTGAAGAAGGACATGTTTGTTTCCCCTTCTGCCATGATTGTAAGTTTCCTGAGGCCTCCCTAGCCCTGTGGAATTGTGAGTCAATTAAACCCCTTTCCTTTATAAGTTACTCAAACTCGGGTATGTCTTTATTAGCAGTGTGAGAATGGAGTAATACAGAAGGGATGGTGAATGTGGCAAATTCCATGACTGACAAGTCCATGTTAGGAGGCATTAGTGTACAGAAGATGCCTTATCTAATTAACTAAATCCATCCATCATGCTGCTATTAAAATCTCTGACCCTTCTTTCTTTCTCATTTAACTCATGTAATTACTTCAATTACACATTTCTTCAATTATTATAATTATGTATTATTTGTATTGAAGTCATTCTTAGATGGTACAACATTGGCAACATAATCTCTAAGTTTCCTTCCTGTCTTTATATTCAATTTTGGTGTCTCTATAATAATACCTGTTAGTTTTGGGGCCAGAATCTTGTCCCTCTTGTTTATTGCTATTTTTTCAGCATTAGAATAGTGCTTGACTTGTGACAAGGGCTCAATAAACATTAGTTGAATGGATGAATAAAAAGGAGGCTTAGAAGGGCAAAGTGGTCAGGTGTTGGGTGATAATTGGGCGTACATTTCATGGGTCTCCCTGTAATGTTTAATGTCTAATGTTCTTCTATTTTAAGATGGAAATGTACCGTTTTTTTTTTTTCTTACTGGACCACAGTAAAGCCTCTGGAGTTCGTGCAGTGAGCTAAGCCAAGCCCTGAATAGGCAGGAATAAGGGATAGAGGTGCTCACACTGGCAGTTGAACTGGCATATTGTTGTTTTTTGGAAAATACTATCCCCAAAGTCACTCTGCAGTTGCCATGGATACTATCTTGGGTGCTCTGAAGTGTCATTCCACAGTGAAAAGAATCATGCAGAGTTGGGCTTAAATCCCAGGTCTGCTCTTGATTGCTGTATGTCCTTGAACAGGCTATTTAAACTTTCTAGAGCCTCGGTTTCCTCATTTTAAAAATGCATAGATAGCAGAGTTGGTTTGAGGGTGATAATAATAATGGTTGCCAAATAGTAAACATTTCCCATTTACTAGTCAGAGTGCTACCTATTTAATACTCCTCAATTATTCTGTGAAGTAGGTTTTATTACTCCTGCCTAACAGATGAGAAAACTGAGGTGTGAAGAGGCTAGCTAATTTGTCAAAGATCACACAACTAGTAAGAGATGGAACTAAGATTTGGCTTGAATCTCATACCTTGGCTAGAGATAATTTATGGAAAAATGCCTGGCACATATCATGCATTTAATAAATAGAACTATCTCATTCTCATCATTTCTTTCTTTGTCAGAGAGCTTTTAAGACCCTCTTTTCCACCCACCCCACTTCCTCATATGTACTCACGAACTTTAGAGACCTTGTAAATGAAATGAGACCACAGCCAACAAAACTGGCTGCTTTCTAGTCAATGTCAGGAAACAAAAGTCCATTTCCTTGATTTGAGGATCATTCAGGGGTTGATATGTATCTTATAGTGGCATGCTCAGATCCCAACATCTGGGTAACAATAGACGAGGGCAGGCTTCTCTGCCTAAGTAAACACAGAGAAGTGGGGTGTTAGGACCTTTTTCTTTCTTACCATTGTGCGTCGGCATTGCCTTTTCAAGCCCCCTAAGCAAGATATGAGAGATTCTATATAAAACCAAATTTGATTCTGTCCTCTGGATCAAATAAATGATTACACCCTGGAGGGCTAAAACTATTATACAAGAAGAAAGGGAAGAAGAGGGTAAATGCTGAGATGGGGAATAATTACTGCCAAAGGTGAAGGTGATTGACTGGGAGTATGATACCTGTGTAATTGAGGCAAAGAGAATATAAAAATCTGTGCTTGTTTCTAGAGTGTGCATTCAGAGGTCCTTGGCGACTGGTGTGTACCGCAGGTGGGTGCTTAAATGTGCTTCTCTTGGATCTTTGCTTTTATAATCTGTTTTTACAAGGACTATTTAAGGAGTCCACTTTACTGCTGGCAGGGGAGTGGAGCACAATAAAGCTATATTTAAAAAATAATTCCAGTTATCTTAAACTTCTTATGGCATTCCTAGAGTATTAAATCTGCAGACAAAGGTAATGTGCAACTCTCTCTTGACCTTAAAAAGGACTTCTGATAATGGTTGAGTTTCCCAACACAAGTTCTGATGGTGGAGTGAGTGGGAGGGGAGACCAGAGAGCCTGACCTGGATCTGCCTGTGTAATCTCCTGGCTTGGGGGTGGTGGGGTTCTATTCTTTGTTAGAAGCTGGACTTTTTTTCTGATTTTTTTAGGAGGCTATTTCAGGTTATCCTTTTGGACTCTAGGGAGAATTATATCTCAGCCAACCAGTTATACTGAACAAATAAACAAGGGGTAAGGCAAGGTAGTAGTTGAAGAAATTCTAAGATCTTGGCGTCTTCGTCTCCCTGTCCACTTGCTAGGTTGCTGATATAGTTTGACTCTGTGATATATGTTTGGCTCTCATCTTGAATTGTAGTCCCATAATTCCCACATGTTGCGGGAGAGACCTAGTGGGAGATAATTGAATCATGGGGCATTTTCCTCCATACTATTCTCATGGTAGTGAATAAGTCTCACGAGATCTGATGGTTGGATCAGGTGTTTCCGCTTTTGTGTCCTCCTCATTCTCGTTGCCTGCCACCATCCATGTAAGACGGGACTTGCTGCTCCTTGCCTTAGCGATGATTGTGAGGCTTCCCCAGCCACATGGAACCGTAAGCCCAATTAAACTTCTTTGTTTTGTAAATTGCCCAGTCTTGGGTATGTCTTTATTAGCAGCATGAAAACAGACTAATCCAGTTGCCAGTTTCATTTCCATGATGAGTTTGGGGCTCAGTCTGGATGTAATATGGTTTGCTAAAGGAAATATGCTACTCTGTGGGAAGTTTGGAGCTCATACCAGTTTTCCCTGATTTGTTTTTCTCTTCCTCTTCCTCTCTCTCATCTTCCTCTTTTTCCTCCCTGTCCTCCTCCTCCTTATCTGCTTCCCTCTCTTCCTCGTCTTCCTCCTTTTGTAAATGTCCTTCTCAAATGGACATTAGGTTTCATACACTCTCCTACCTCTACTTCCTTTTTCACTTTACTTTGTTTTCCTTTCTCCATCTGTAAAACCTAACCCATCTTCTATAGTTTTGTTCTGAATATCTCTTCCTTCTTCCTCCACAATATTTTCCATTTCTTCAAAATAATATTACTTATTCACCACCTTTTTCAAAAGAACTCACATTTTTAATGGTCATCAATCCCCCCACCCACTGGGGGACAGAAATGGAGGTGAAAAGCTTTGTTTCTCAAGATACAGATGGACTGACAGAAGGGGGGAGAATGGAGCAGGAAGACATGCCCCAGGCCACTGGACAAATTAGCCTGGACTGAGTGCAGCCTACTTATTTCTGGATGGCTCTGTTGGTCCCACTCAACAGGAGACCATTTTGTTAACTGTCTGAACATTTATACGAAATGTTGAATTTATTTATCTGTTGGTTTTCATTCCCATCCCCAATAAGGCTGTAGTTATTTGCTTTTTGAGGGCAAACATAAATATTGTTAAAAGGCTTCCAGAGGTTTACTCACCCACCATGCTAAGAAACACAAAAGGAGCAGCAGGGCAGCAGAGACAACACTGGTGAGAGTGTGGTCATGGCAGCACTGCAACCCAGCATTCAGGAAGGCTTTGATTCTGAGAGAAGCAGAAAGTCAGTGGTGAGAGCCCAACAAAATACCTGAGCACCCGTCAGCAAAGGAAGAAAGGAGCATAGGGTGGTGAGCCTTGTGAAAGGTGTAGTGAAATGTACTGAGGCTAGAATTGGTGAAGAGGCAGAAGCCAAGCCAGTGTGGGTGGTACAGAATCAACACAGATGGGTGAAGCAGGATGGGGTAAGAAGGCTAAGCTTAGAGGGCTGGGATGGCCTTAGAGCTGCACTACCTAGTCCCCCTTCAAAGAACTAGTTGCTGCAGCTATACAGAGGGCTAGCTGCAGACAGCCTTCAGCCCTCAGGCCACTTAGGGATTGCATCAGCTATGAAAGTACCTGCCTGAGGTGACCTGAATATACTGACTGGAAGAGATGGGAAGAAAAAGCCCCAGTCACTTCAACCCAATGCAGGATCAGTTTGTTGGGGCATTAGAGCCCCAGAGCTTCCTGTGGGATTGGCTGACACTATTGTTTGGGTTTGTACTGCAACTCAATTCCTCTCACTACCCACAGTTATTTCCCTGATGAGCATCCTCCACACTAACCTCCATCTCAGTCTGCTTCCTGGAGAACTCAACAGTTGGTGCCATGGGTAGTCCAAGAAAGCAGGTGTTAAGATGGAATTTTGGAGCTAGGTGACTTACTACCCATCCGGCAATGAGGATCCCGTCACCAGCAGAGCACAGACAGTCCCTGGCACAAGGCAGAAGTTCAGTTATTAAAACTTTCACCAGGGTTGAATGGTATACAGTGGAAGGGAATGTACTAGCTGATAGTGTTGTGCACCAAGTGTTTGAGAAATATGGGAGAAATTGTAACTAGAAGAACAATGGAATTGAGCAGCAATTGCTAAGCTCAATTGATGCACTAGACTGAATGTCAGGAAACCTTGGCCTATGAACCAAATTCTGCCCACTGCTTGTTTTTATAAATAAAGTTTGATTGGAACAAAGCCATTTCCATTCATTTACATATTATTCATAGCTATTTTGCACTACAAAGGCAAGTTGAATAGTTGTGATAGTTTATGGCCTCAAAGCCTAAAATGATTACTATGGTCTTTATGAGCCTATAAGGAAAAAGTTTGCTGACCTCTGAACAACAAGAAAGGACAGGGAAAGAGAAAGATTATCAAGCAATTGCAAAACCAAGTGTGAAAACCAGAAGACTTTTTTGGCAAAGCACAAAGGGGCTCTCATCTCCTGCAGTGGGAGGTTCGAGAAAGCTACAGAGCTAAACCAGGACTTGTTCAGTGAAGTAGCTGAGCTCCAAAAACAGGTAAACTCTCAACCAAGGCAGGTCTGCTATGCTAAGGTGAGGACTCTGGTTAGAAAAGAAGAGAACACCGACACATATGACAGGAGCATCTAGGCTGATGCCTCCAACAATCTTGACTTTCCAGGTGCCTCTGAACCTTTTGAGCCTATAGAAGTGCCCCCTATCGCTATTAAGAGCTAGCGTACCCCCTTTATTACTTGAAAAAAATGCAGAGATCTCTCCTCTGAGAAACAACACATGTTCCTCTCAATATCTGCCCTATCTTCTCTCCTGGTCATTAGACCTATGTCTAGCAGCCAGACGTGTGCTGGGCCTGGAAAGAAATGAAAAAGACTTTGCCTAAGTGGAGCTGGAGGGTTTAGACAGCATATACTGGCAGGAGATGGGGGAGTAGGTGTAGGAATGGATTCTGAGGTAACTTGATCAAGGGGACTAAAAATATGGTTGGTGTATTAGTCCGTTTTCATGCTGCTGATAAAGATATACCCAAGATTGGGCAATTTACAAAAGAAAGAGGTTTAATTAATTAGACTTACAGTTCCACATGGGTGGGGAAGCCTCACAATCATGGCAGAAGGCAAGAAGGAGCAAATCACATCTTACGTGGATGGCAGCAGGCAAAGAGAGTGTGTGTGGGGGAACTCCTCTTTTTAAAACCATTAGATCTTGAGAGACTCATTCACTATTAGGCGAACAGTGCAGGAAAGACCTGCTCCCATAATTCAATCACCTCCCACTGTGTTCCTCCCACAACACATGGGAACTGTGGGAGTTACAATTCAAGATGAGGTTTGGATGGGGACATGGCCAAACCATATGAGTTGGTTAAGAGAGATTTTATTGAATTAGAAGTGTTCTTTTGAGTTACAGGATTTAATACTGTGGCAAGGACCCTAGATATATGGCGAACTGGTTACAAAGATAGCTCTGGAAACATAAAAATGCAATAGCCCACACCTAGTAAGGATAAAATGTCATAGTTTTTATGGAAGAAGATAGAGGAAATTAATAAAAAAAGGTAAGAAAGTAGGTATGCCAAAGGGGATATGATATCTAAAGCCCAAAACCCCATCTGATATTGTGTTCTATGGGAAGACCCAGCAGGTATACAATTTACCAAGGCCATTAGGAAAGCTCTGATGAGAGGATCACTAACATCAAGAAGTTTAGCAATGGCTCTCGTTTATAGACCAGGGATAATGGTAGGAGAAACCATTACAGAACAAAGCTCACTGATAGCAATGGGATGATTGGATCACCCAAACAATTGAACCTAGGTGACAGCACTTAACGGTCAGGTGAATGTAATTTTTATAAAAAGCAGCAAGGTTGGAATGATAGCCAGGAAGATACGATCTGCAGAGAGTTATGAATTGTTAACAGACTGTGGCATCCCTCAGGGCTAAATAAATGTGCATCTAACAAGGGTTCAACCTGTATCATGAGAAGAAATCAAAATGGATCATCCGGAGGCTCAGGCAGTCACCCTAATACAAATTATGTTTCTTTGCCAACTTTCTTGTCCTGAGACAGTTTTTGGATTCTGAAGCCATTGATTGAAGAGGAGACTGGGCCTGTGGGAGGAAAGACTGCAACACCATGGCAAAAATCCACAGTAAGGATCTCTCCAGTCCTCCCACAAAGGGATTATAGCAATTTACTCAGGGACATTGTAAAACAGAATACCTAAATATTTCAAGACTGTTGGACACAGTCTCAGAGTTAATATTGATACTTGGAGACATGAAGTGTTTTTTTGGTTTGTTAAGATAATATTATATGGGCTTAGGTTAAACGTAAACTGTGAAAAAATGCAGCTTATGGGTTCATTGGGTTTGCGATTACCCTGCGGTAATTTCCCCAGTACCCAAAAGTATAAATAAGCTAGAAATATCTGATAATTGTGGAATCTCCATATTTTGGTCCTTGGTCTGTGAGGTAAAAGCTATCTATCATAGTAGGGGGTGGTCAAATGCAAGTGCCTGAACTTCCCTACCCCTAGAGAAGATATTAAATAAAAAACAATATTGCATTCCATGGGAGAAGAGAAGTTAGTGCTACCATTAAGGATCTAAAGAAATCAGTAGTGGTAGTCCCCCTCCTATCTTCATTTAAATCACCAGTCTGGTCCCTGTAGAAAAACCAGACTGATCCCATCACAAACTTAAACAAGTTGTAATCTGTATTGCATCTGCCATGCCAGACGAGGGATCTCTTGCCAAAAAAGTTAACATGGCCTCAGGTACATGGAATGTGCCCATTGACTTGGCAAATGTGTGGTTCCTTATTCTGGTTAGAAAAGAGGACCAGAAACAGTTTGCATTCCCATGGACCAGACAACAGTATATACATTCACACCCTCCACATCCCCAAACCCACTCAGTGCTAATTCTACTATCTTCTGTCATAATATAGTCTAAAGAGTTTCAGGTCATGTGGATATCCCAAAGACTATCACATTGATATACTAAATCAAAGACACTATGCTAATCATGTTGGGCAAATGTGAAGTGACTAGCATGTTTGAAGTCTTGGCAGCATACAGACTCTGAAGAAGGTAGAAGATAAAATATGAAGATTCAGGGGCCCACAACATCAGTAAAATCTGAAGTCCAGTGATCAGGGTCATTCTACAACATCCTCTTCAAAATAAATGCAAATTATGCATCTCATTCCTGCTGTCACAAAGAAGAAAGCAATAAGCCTTTCAGACCTTGGAATCAGTATAATTCACACTTCTCATATATTACATGATACAAAAGGCTGCTAGCTTTGAATGGGGCTAGAATAGAAAAAGGTTCTTCAGCATGTCCAGGCTATGGAACAAGCAGTCTGCCACTGGGGTCATATAATATAGCACACCTTACAGTGTTAGAGATATAATTGGCGGGAAAAGATGCCATGTGGAGTTTATGGCAAACTCCAATAGGGAATCACATGGTGTCTTGGAGTTCTGGAGCAGGGTCATGCTATCTACAGTGAAGAATTATACTCTGAAAAACAGCACTTGGAATGCTACTGGGCCCTAGGAGAGACAGAGTAAAGACAGAGATCATGGAGCATCAAGTGGTTATGCATCTAGAACTTCTCATCAGGATCTAGATTTGGTCAGGCCTACGAAACTGCATGGTTGAGCAGGCCAAGAAACAATTCATTGTAAAACATAGTTGTGCTTTGTATGTCTGGGATCAAGTACAAAAAGACAAGAGGGCATAAGCAAGCAGGACGAACAGGTGGCCCAGATCCCACGTCATCCATCACTGCGTAGCAGCGCTCCCCTCTCAGTTCATACCAATGACCTGTGGGATTGCCTTACAACTGGCTAATGAAAGGAGAAAATTAACAGAGCTTTGTTTAAGGATGAGTTAGCTCTTTGTGTGGGTGTATGCTGAAAATGGATAATAGATGCACTACATGGGCACTCAGGGGTGGACTTGAAAGACTGTGGCAAACAATCTTCCAATAGGCAGAGCTTCAGGCTGAACACAGTCATACACTTTGTGTTGAGGAAAAAAAATGGCCCAAGGTTATAATTTACAGAGACTCATGGGCAGTGGAGAATAACCCGGATGACTTATTAGGAGTCTGAAGAAAAAAAGATTATTTGGAGCTTGAGAGCAAGAAACTATGGGGTTTGAGGCATGTTAGTAAATATACGGAAGTGGAGAGAAAATGTGAAAATTTTTGTACTACGTTAATACTCATCAGAGAATACCCATCATGAAAGAAACTCTAAATGACCAAGTAGACAAAGTAACTTGACCAGTTGATGTCAATTAGCCTCTTCCATTGGTCATCCCAGTGCTGATCTAATGGTCACACAATGAAGTTTTGCTCATGGTGGTACAGATGAAACCTACAAAGCGCCCAAAATATTATGCATGGACTCCTACTTTTCAAGGCTGATCTAGCTACTGCCACTACTGAATACCCAAACTGTCCACAAAGAAGACCAATGCTTAGCTTATAACATGGCACCAACTCTTAAGGAGACAAGTGGATACTTGGTGGCAAGCTAAATATATTAGTCCCATTTTATCCTGGAAAGGGGCATCATTTATCCAGAAAAGGATAGACATATGTTCTTACAACAGGCTTTCCTTTTCTTCCCCAGGCAATACCACTGTCTGAGGGCTTAGTGTATGGCCCTATATAACATCATATAAGAGCAGCAGACCAATTTTGCAGTAATTAGACTTTCGTATGGTGTTCTGTTCCTATTAGTGAGACTACCTGAGTCTGTAAATCGGGTGAAAGCAGAAGTGCTCCAGTTACCAACACTTTTAATGATCTACTTGAGGAATTTGTGTTTCTGGCATCTACAGATTTAAAGATCTTTGTCCCCAAATGGAAAACACATTATAAAGCTACCAATAGGCATGAAAAGGCATAATCTAGGCACAGGAAATTGATCCTGATCCAAGAGGAAATATGATTGCTATTACCAAAGGAATCTATTTGACATCCAGTTGATCTACTTGGGTACCTTTTGGTTCTCTGTTGCCTATTTTTAACAGTAAGTGGATGAGTGCAGAAAACTCAGCCTAATAAGGGCATTTGATCAGGAACTCAGACCACTCATGAGTTCCATTTCACACCATCAGGTAAGGTCACACCACCATAACCATATAAGATGAAAAGCCGGCTGGGCGCAGTGGCTCACGCTTGTAATCCCAGCACTTTGGGAGGCTGAGGCGGGCGGATCACGAGGTCAGGAGATCGAGACCACGGTAAAATCCCATCTCTACTAAAAATACAAAAAATTAGCTGGGCGTGGTGGCAGGCGCCTGTAGTCCCAGCTACTCGGAGAGGCTGAGGCAGGAGAATGGCATGAACCCGGGAGGCGGAGCTTGCAGTGAGCAGAGATGGCACCACTGCACTCAATCTCCGCTCACTGCAAGCTCCGCCTCCCGGGTCCATGCCATTCTGCTGCCTCAGCCTCCCGAGTAGCTGGGTCTACAGGTGCCCGCCACCACGCCTGGCTAATTTATTGTATTTTTAGTAGAGAAAAAGAAAGATCTCAAATCAGTAACCTAACTTCCCACCTTAAAAAATTAGAAAAGAAGAGCAGACTAAACCCAAAGCACACAGAAGAAAGGAAATGAAATAAAAAAGACAAGAGTGGAAATAAATAAAATAGAGAATAGAAAAACAATAGAGAAAAATCAATAAAATAGAAAGCTGGAGAGCCAAATCAGGATTGCAATCCAGTCACAACTGCCACAAAAAGAATAAAATACCTAGGAATATAGCTAACAAGGGAGGTGAAAGATCTCTGCAATGAGAATTATAAAACACTGCTCCAAAAAATCAGAGATGACACAAACAAATGGAAACTCCTTCCGTGCTCATGGATAGAAAGAATCAATATAGTTCAAATAGCCATATTCCCAAAAGCAATTTATAGATTCAAGGCTATTCCTATCAAACTACCAATGATATTCTTCATACAAATAGAAAAAACTATATTAAAATTCATATGGAACTGAAAAACAGCCTGAATAGCCAAAGCAAGCCTAAGCAAAAAGAACAAAGCAGGAAGCACTACATTACCGACTTCAAACTATACAACAGGTCTACAGTAACAAAAACAGCATGGTACTGGTACAAAAACAGACATATAGACCAATGGAACAGAAAAGAGAACCCAGAAATAAGGCCACATACCTACAACAATCTGACCTTTTACAAAGCTGACAAAAACAAGCAGTGGGGAAAGGATTCGCCACTCAATAAATGGTGCTGGGATAGCTGGGTGGCCAGATGAAGAAGACTGAAACTCAAATACTTCCTTACACTATATAAAAAAATCAACTCAAGATGGATTAACCACTTAAATGTAAAACATAAAACTATGGACATAGGACTTGGCAAAGATTTCACGACGAAGATGCCAAAAGCAATTGCAACACAAACAAAAATTGACAAATGGGACATAATTAAACTAAAGAGCTTCTGCATAGCAAAAGAATGTATCAACAGAGTAAACAGACAATCTACAGAATGGGAGAAAATAGTCACAAACTGTGCATCCAACAGAGGTCTAATATCCAGATCTATAAGGAACTTAAGCAAATTTACGAGAAAAAAAAATCTCATTATAAACTGGGCAGAGGACAGGAACAGACACTTTTCAAAAGAAGACATATATGTGGCCAAGAAGCATATGCAAAAATGCTCAACATCACTAATCAATAGAGAAATGCAAATCCAAACCACAGTGAGATACCATCTCACACCAGTCAGAATGGCTATATTAAAAAGTAAAAAATAACAGATGCTGGCAAGGTTGTGAAGAAAATTGAATGCTTATATACTGCTGGTGGTAGTGTAAACTAGTTCAGGCATTGCAGAAAGCAGTGTGGCAATTCCTCAACGAATAGAATTACTATTCAACCCAGCAATCCTATTACTAGGTATATATTCAAAGAACTAAAAATTGTTCTACCATAAAGACAGATACATGCGTATGTTTATTGCAGTACTATTCACAATAGCAAAGACATGGAATCAACCTAAATGTCCGTCAGGCATAGACTGGATCAAGAAAATGTGGTACATATACACCATGGAATACTATGCAGACATAAAAAAAGAATGAGATCGTGTCCTTTGCAGCAACATAGATAGAGCTAGAGGCCATTATCCTAAGCAAACTGATGCAGGAATAGAAAAACAAATACCACATGTTGTCACTTAATGGTGGAAGCTAAACAATGAGAACACATGGATACTAGGAGAGAAACAATAGACACTGGGCCTACTTTAGGGTGGAGTGTGGAAGGAGGAAGATGATCAGGAAGAATGCCTATTGGATAGTATGCTTATTACCTGGGTGATAAAATTATCTGTACACTAAACCCCCATGACATGCAGTTCACCTATATAAACCTGCACATGTACCCCTGAACCTAAAATAAAAGTTAAAACAAAGAAAGTTGATTTTTTTTTTAAAGATTAACAACACTGACAAATCTATCTGGAATGACCAAGTGCAAAAGGAAGAAGACTTGAATTACTAAAATCCAGAATGACACAGAGGATATCACTACCAACTTCACAGAAGTAAAAAGGATAGTATGAACAATTGTACACCACTGAATTAAATAACCTAGATGAAATGGATAAACTCCTAGAAAGATACACACTACTGAAACTGACTCAAGAAATAGAAAATATCAATAGACCTAAAACTGGTAGAGATTGAATTTGTTTTAAACAAAATGCCCACAATAAAAGCTCAGACTCACATGGCTTTACTAGTGAATTCTAACAAATGTGTAAAAGAAGAATTAATACCAAACCTTCACAAACTCTTTCAAAACACAAATAGAAAAGGAAGCAACACCAATCAACTCATTCTATGGAGCTGGCATTACTCTGATACAAAAGTTATCTCAAAATCGAGGAGATATCTAAATGCAAGAGCTGAAACTCTATAACTCTTAGAACAAAACATAGGTGTAAATCATTATGATCATGGATTGGACAATGGTTCCTTAAATATAACACCAAAACAAAAGCTACAAAAGAAAAAAGTAGATAAATTAGATTTCATCAAAATAAAAAATTTTTGTGCTTCAAAGAACACCATAAAGAAAGTGAAAAGGCAACTCATAGAATGGGAGAAAATATTTGCAAATCATATATCTTATAAGGATGTAGTGCCGAGAATATATAAAGAACATTTGCAATTCAACAATAAAAAGACAACACGATTAAACAATGAAAAAAGGATTTGAACTGAAATTTCTCCAAAGACAAACAAGTGGCCAGTAAGCACATGAAGTGATGCTTGACATCAATGAGTCATTAGGAAAATACCAAATCAAAACCATGAATAGATAACACTTTATACCCTGTAGGATGGCTATAATAATTATTATAATAAAAAGTTAGACAATAAGGAGGTTGACAGGGATATGGAAAAATCAAATCGCTTGTACATTGTTTTGGGGATTGTAAAATGGTCGTTCTTCAAAAAGTTAAATTTAGAGTGACTTTACAATCCACACATTCCACTCTTAGGTCAAAGAAAAATAGAAACATAATGTCCACACAAAAACTAAAAACGAAACACACAAAACTCTGAAAACCACTGGGCCGTACATGTTTAAAGGCTGGATTTTACAGTATGTAAATGATAAGTCAGTAAAGCTGTCCAAAATGTAAAAGAGTGAGGCACCCATGGTGCAGAATTTAAGGAGGCATTTATTCTCATGCAAGCATCTCCTTAAATGTCGTGCCATAGTTGTTCCATGTGCTTCACCCTAGTCCGGGACCTGCCACCAAACTTCCCTTCTAAGTTTCTCGCAGGAAGAGAGGCCTACTGAAATCCTGGAGAAGCTGTGCCACAAAGGCCTATGTGAAAGCTGACCCAAGCGATACAAGGCTGGGGGACTATACTAGACATCGTTATGTGCCCTTCAGCTTTCCTTTGAGGAGTGACTTGATCCACTAAGCGTGGTGAGTACTGCAAGCAGAATAGCCTTGATCTGTCAGCCTCTTCAGGGTTGCCTGAGCTGCACAAAGACACCTTGGTCAAGGTAGTGCTGTTTCTGAGTCAGTCTACCTGCAGCCATTGATAGAAGAAATAATCTAAAGGCTCAGCCATTTCATCCCAATGTGAGATAACTCTCATGTGTCACTTTTAGCTGCACAGCACCCTGTAGTGTAGGCTGAGGCTGTTGTCAGGCCACCAGCATAGCTCAATTTCTTCCTCTACCCAGTCATGTGTGCTTCCCTCCTTTAAACTGGTGCTATTAGGACTTTGACCTAACAGTGGAATGTCTGGATCATAAAGGCATTCTAAGTTTAGCTTTTGGAAGAACTGCCAAGGGCACTTCCTAATAAACATTCTGTACACTGAACTCAGTCTCAAAGTTTGCTTTCCTGAGAACCTAATCTACCACAGGGTCTAGGGAAATTATAAGCAAACAAACACATGAACAAAAAAACACACGAAACCGATTAGAAGCAACCACGACCTTCTTCAGGGATGTGCTACTCACTTACCAGATCCCAGAATGAAAAGATAATCCCACCTCCGCTTTTAGAAAAATCATTAATATGAATGGCCTAAATTCCTTTTCAGAATGAAACAGGATGTGGGGAGGGAGGCAATGAATAAGTAAATGATTATAAACACTGAGTGCAGCCACAGATGCTGGCAGCGGTGGTAGGGCGTAGTGGGAGCAATGTGGTACAGGCTGGCTGAGAAAGGGATCCATCACATTTTTTCCCTCAAGGAACTTGTAGTCTTTTGATAGACGTGGAAGATAACCTATATAACCATATATCTTTGGGGCAGGGAAAATGGCTATAGTCTGAAACTCTTTGAGTTTTTAGCTATCTTGTCCTGTTTCTTTTCTCCTTTACAATAGAGCCCCTGGTTCTTGCTGCACATACTCTTGCCCTGAAAGTCAGGGCAGCCTCCCAGAATATCTGTAGGACAGGCCAGTGTATCATGGACTTAGATGCAGGCTCAGTGGGAAATCTTGTGAGGAGAAGCTGTTTTGGATGAGCAGGTCATGGACCTCAGGGCATCAGTCAAGATCCTTGTCAAAGTATTAATGTGGTTTGACAAAGAATTTCCAACATCTCTTATTCCATGAACATTGCTTATAGAATAACTCACTAAATATGGAATCACAGAACCTAGAAGCTATTTCCACCTTACCCTGGTCAGCCATAGCTGTACATGGCATTGTTATTTGGTGGGTCTAGAGAGGTCCTTTTGCCTATGATCTATCTTCATGATTAGTAATGCTTTTCTTTTAGGTTGAAGGTTTTTCTTATCCATCCAAGCACAATCTTTTGAAAAATAAAATGGAAAAAATAAAAAAGTATCTGAAGTATTAATACTTATTTTTGTGATCCTGGCAAAGTTGCAAAACGTCCGTGAGCTGGAGTTTTCTGGGGTATAAAATGAAATGAGAATACCTGTGTGGCCCACCTATGGTGATTGTTAAAGTAATGAAGGTGAGAGCTTAAAGCTACTATATAATTGTAAGGGATTACTCTTTTCAGCTGTCTTTACTTCATTATAAATATATCTGCTTATTTTATCTCTTTCTTTCAGGACAGGAGTTTTAGAGGGAAAAAAGGGAGGGATGATTTGGGAGAAGTTACATGATTTACTTGTCAAAGGCAGATCTGGCCATGTGTCTAACTGGGAGATACTAGGATAAACCCAACAGACAGGGAGGGTAGAAAATTGCTGGTGACAATAAATTAATTACCTTGTAGCATTCCAAAAGAAAGCTCTGGGCCACATGGTGTCCAAAAAGTGCCAAATGCAGGTAACTTCACTTATTTATTCATCTATCCATCCATTCATTCAAAAAACATCTAACCAGCTTTCGCTTCATGCTCAACACTGGGAGGGTTGAATAAAACAGTCTCACAAAGTGGTAGCAGAGACAGCCTAATAGATCACCCATTTCAGCATAATGTGGCAAAGCTGTGATTGAGGTAGAAAGACTACGAGAGGAGCACAGAGGAGGAGCATCTATATTGGATTAGGAAGCTCGAGAAAGGTTTCTTGGAAGACGTGATGCTTGAGCTGAATTTAGAAGGATGAGTAAGTCTTAGATGATGTGGGGGTGGAGAGAGCATTTTCCTGGAAGAGGGAACAATGTGTGCTAAGACTTGGAAGCCTAAAGTGCCTGTCATATTTTAAGGAACAAGTAGTTTCAAATGATTGCTTTGAAAGTGTGTGATGGGTGATGGGGGTAGGCAGGAGGAGAGGTGTGTGCAGAGGTGAGGATAACAGAGCAATAAGGGATGGTATAGCCAAAACTTCTGAACTCGATCCTGAAAGCTTTGTGAAATCTGAAAACAGGGTCACAGTGACACAGCCAGAATTACATTTTAGAAAGAGGGCAGAATTGATAGGAGGAGTTCACCTAGAGGCAGGAAGCTCAGTTAGAGCCCAAGCAATAGCAGTAAGGGCATGAACTAAGGCATCCTGGCCAGCAGAATGGGAAGCAGTGGGAGAACTAATAGAATCTGCAGAAGTTGAAAATACGAAGCTCTGTGACTGAGTATGATAAGTGTTACAAGTCAGAATGACTCCCAGAAACTAAAATGTACAGATAATTTGGGTTTAGTAACTTGTCACTTTTACTTAACTGTTTCTTTACCTCACTGGGAGGGTAGGTATCTGCTACTGGTCCAGCTACTTTCAGCTTCTGTTAGGGGAACCTAGCATCATCTGCAGCTCCATTCAGTTAAATAGAGAACCAATCCCAACCTCAGTCACGCTCAGGCCATTACTTGCTTTAAGAAACTGAGCTCATTTAAATCAGACTTTCACAGCATGGAGGTCTCCAATTTCTCAGTCTTTGCGAGGCCTGGGTTCCTTGCCATACCTCCCTCCCCCCAGCCTCCCAGAGCAGTCGATGGTGACCGAAAGCAGCCTTCTCCACAGGGTCATCCTCTCCAGCTTATATTCCCTCTCCCAGCCACACGTGCCATCTTCTGTCGGAAGTGACAGATGATATTTTGGTCTTGGGATTTCCTCTTTGGAGTCTGTCTGTCACTTCTCCAGTCTGTGATGAATGCATTCTTAAGAGCTTAAAGGCTGTTTGACTAGAGCTGTGGCATCTATTTTAGGTTGAGAATTGCTGACATCCAGGAGCATTTTTTTTAAAATATAAAGAATGAGTATTAGAAAGAGATGCCCTGTTCTCTTTTATGTAGCAATATTTCTATGCTACCTAGTGATCAGGGATGGCATGGCATACTTTAGAATCCATCAATTATGGCCCAGGGTTGATTACAAACATGGCCACAATTTCTTCCTCTCCCAGTATACGTGTCCTTGTGATGCGACCTTGTAGTTTCTCCCATCAAGAGGGGAAGATTCTTTTTCTCAGGGCGTTGCAAGAATGGGAGTTTTCAGAGGGAAGAAGGAAGGGATGATTTGGGAAAAGTAATGTGATTTACTCGGTATATCACTCAGGGAAGGCAGGTCTGGATATATGTTTAACTAAGGGGCAGACTGTACTGGATCAACTTCAAAGATGAGGAGAGTTGGGAAGTTGCTGGGAAGAATAAATTAATTGTTTTGCAACTCTCTAGAAGACAGTCCTGTGCCACAAAATGTCCAAAAAAAGAACCAAGTGCAAATAACCTCATTTATTTATTCATTAACTCATTCAAAAACATTTAGCCAGATTTTAATTTGTGTCTCTTGGGCATTATAAGAGTTGAGGCAGGTTAATAGATCACCATTTTGAGTATAATGTGGCAACTCTAGCTGAGATTATCTGAGCCCACCCCAGCCCAAGCCAGAAGAACCACTATCAGAATCATGCATTAAATAAATAGTTATGTTTTTAAGCCTATAAGTTTTGAGTGGTTGGTTGTATAGCAAAAGATAACTGCTGCCTAATCTAAGTCTAGAGGATCATTATTTTGGTCTTTATTTACCTGGAAAGATCCTTAGGGCTCCCCTGAAGTGGGTTATACCAAATTTTAAGGTAAAAATGTTTCATGCAATAGAATGGAAGAAGATTTCATGAAAGCAAAGAAAAATGCTTGGTTTATCACTGTTTGGAATATAGAACACAACCAGGATTATTTAATTTTGGAAGGCGAGACCCCAATAACCTTTAGAATTTACAAGCTTATGAATATAATTAAAGATATTCCTTTAACTTTTTATTGCCTTAAGTAACAATGGATTTGGTGATTTTTCTGTTTCCTTTTTATTAAAAGTTTTTAGCTCATAAAAACCTTACACTTAGCTTATTTATCATAGAAAAAAATTACCTTTCAGTTTCTCCTGGGTAATCTGCAAATTCTATACATTTTACCAAAATGAACCATGTGGTGCCTGGGACAATGTGAAACTTTCAAAGGTCCCTTTTGATAATAAAATATAAAGCATGAGCATAAAACATCAACTATTATGATAAATCTACTATGGACCTAGGACTCTGCTTAAGGCTCAACATTCATTATTTCATTCAATTATTTCATCTACTCCCATGAGGTAAAAACTACTCTCATTAGTGATTTTCCTTATGAAGTAACTGAGGCTTAGAGACCCCCCCTAAGGCACAAGTCAGCAAGAGGCACCCGTGGCATCCGAGGGTGCTAGCCTTCGGATGCCTTCCTCCTAGCCGTCACTTTGTAGTGCTGTGTTTGGCTGGGACTGAATCCACACTCTGCCATTGTTCTCCATTATTGCCTGTGGGCCAGCCATTCAAATTTTCTGCATTTCTATTCCTTCTTCTATATCAAGAAGGTAACAATATACAGAAGCAGAAATGGTGGGCTGAAAATGCCATTTTATATTACTGTATTAATAGATATGAAAGCTCTTTGAGAAAGTAAAACACTACCTTATCCACAGCAGGAAGTTTGTTTTTGTTTCTACAAAGATTGTCAAAGCAAGAAGTTTGAGGGCAGATCCCGGCAGGTCTCCACATTCCTCTGTCTCTTCTGTCTCTCTCTACACTAAATTTGAAGGATGTTCTGTAAAGATGCATGTTTTAAACAATTCCTAGTCCTGGTCCACTAGACTGAGCCTGAAACACCTTCAACCCTAACAGAAAACAAACCTTTACCTAGAAGCTCAGGAACACTGAGTGATCTGTCATTGCCCCTTGAGAGAGGCAGAAGCTGGTAGCAATGAGGATGTTTTATGAGTGACAGGAAAGGCAAAATGTCTGTGAAGATAAATGGTATTTATTAGGTGAGAAGGTTTAGGAAATTCTCAAATATGGCCAGTGTATACAGCAGGAGGTAGTCACTGCCTTTGTGCTTCCTGAAGAATGCAAACCTGCTTCAGGATCACATTAGATGGGATGGTGTTTAGAGGAAATGGGTTTTTTTTTTCTTTTTTCTTTTTGGCTGTTGTTGTCTGGAAATGGGATTTGTTCCTTGTGTGGTCCCAAGTAGTCCCAACCACACAGACACACAGACACACAGACACACAGACACACAGACATGCAGACATGCAGACATACATATAGATACAGGTACATAGGCACACACAAGTGCACACACAGACCCATGCCCAGATCACAAAAGATGCACTTAAGTAGTATTCTTCTATTTTAAAAAATATTTGACAAATATTACAGAAGGAAAATAAATAGATAATATAAGGCAAAATGAATTCTTAATTCCTTAAAAAGGAAGAAGGGAAAATGTATAAAATGTTGACATCAGGCCCAAGGCCAGTGATGAGGGTTGCCCTGCTGGTCCCATAAGTCCCATGTAACAAGACAGAGATTACCAGTCATACAGCATTTCGTTCTCACATGGTGTCATTTCCATAAACACAGTATATAAAGAACACAATGATGAGTGCTAACTCAGGTCATTGGGGAAGAGTCAAACGTTAATAAAGAAGGCTTGGTTATCAAATTCAAGTTTTAAAACTTGTCTCAAAAGTATGTTACAAAACTGCTATAAATAAATACACATATATGTATGTGTATATAAATATATATATATGAATAATTCCTTTTCCTCCAGTATTTCTCCATCAGCAGGAATCTAGACTGTTGAGTAAGGAGGGAGATGATCCTTGCATTCACAGAGGCACTAACTGTTCTTTTGTGTGTCCTAAATAATGTCACTGACACGACTTTTACCCAGCCACACCCAGGTACTGCTGGTGTACAGTTCAGGCTTACTGGACAATTTTAGTTTAGGTCACCAAAGCCACCTTCTGGCAAATGAATCTTCGTAATTGAGAGAACTTCCATCAGTATCTATGCCCATAAATAAGAGGAAACCCTCTACTCTAAAGGGAAGTAAAGCTCATTTTCTAAGTCTGTTATCTGTGAGTGTTTTAACCCCTTGCCACCTCAGACTCAGACAACTCCTAATATTCCAATCTCACTATCGCTATTTAAATTTGAACCTGCTCCTGGTTCTCTCTGAACTAGAAATACTGAAACCATGGTGACAACTTTATTAAACTCCTTCTTCACCTGCAGAGGGCTGTCTGCTGAGCCCCATGGGCAGCTTCAGAATCATGAACATCATGCCAAGAACAGATTTCTTAAGCAACTTTTTCCTGTGGGGAGAAAGATCCCTCTTCCCTCCTTCCAAAACCAAACAAAAACCAAAACGGACTCTGCTTGCCTGCTTAACCTTCCCACCCATCTACCTAATCTGTTCTTTTACCATAAGTTCTGTGACAAGAACAGGCACCTGACTGTTAGCTGGCTCAGGGTGAGCTCTCATATTCCATAAGCGTCCCTTAAAATCAGTTGTAGCCAAGATTATAACCAAACTTGGATATTCAGGAGGTTTAGCAACAGACCTAAATCCCTCATGTAAACCTGCATTCCTCCTGCCCAACCCCATTCCCCAAATCTGCCATCACACACATAAAACACCTGCATATCACATGGGGACACCTAAGCACCCTAGGTCTCAATAAGAGTTCAAGACAGCTGAGGTTGCACATATTTACTAATAGATTCACTCATTAATTCAACAGAAATGTATCTCTGGCACTGTGTAAGGTGCTATGAAGCTTCAAAGATAAAAATGGTAACGTCTCTGCCCCCAGTGAGCTTTAAACTTTGGCTGTGACTTGGGATTAGATTACACCTAAATCTTCCATGATGATATTTTCAGGGGCTCATTAAAAGCGGGGCACAGATGACTGATTTAAAGGAGGACAGATAAAATTGAAGGACTGGAAAATGAGGACTATTAGGAAAAGCTAGAGGAAGCACTATTATTTAGCACAGAAGGAAAAAGCTGAAGTGATAACTTAATAAGAGTGTTTAAGGGTATAGAAGATGGACTCCATTATGGTTCTACCATCCATGAATTTATCGAAAACCCTTTTTGAACCAAATTATCTTTTTTTAAGTTTGCACTAGCTCTTGGAGTAATGAGTTCCTTATGTGGACTGCCTGCTGTGTGAAATAACACATCCTTTTGTGTTTTCTGAAATTTCTTCCTCTAAGCTTATAGGAACTCCCACTTATTCTGAGTTTCCAGGATTTAGTGAGTAGGTCCCTCTGTCGCGTGCCCTCTACCTGTACACTGCATGACTTAGCAGGCTTCTTTTATATCCTTCCTCGAGCCTCTGTTTTTGAAGATTCTTTGTTTTTCTTTATAGAGAAGACCACCAAAATTTGTTATCAGATTGGCTACACATTTTCCTGAGATTTCTCTGTCCGGTGTGTCTTTTAGTGGGTGTGCTAAACCCAACACATCTGTCAATCAATACACTGTATTTAAATGATTTCAAAACACATTATTCCCCTCCCACATATTTTAACATCTCTAAAATGAAGATATGTCTTATAATCAAGTTAAGAAAGCAATGTATCAAAATTTAATTGGCAACATGTTTTCTTTCTTAGTGGTAAGGAAAGATAATGGTGTATCTTCACCTTCACTTTCAATCTCACAAAATACAGTATTGGTCTATTGTTGGTGTTCTTTAAGGAGCAGTAGGTGCTAAGGCATAATGGTAATACTTATGTGATGCCTCAGGATTTTGCGAATGTGTGCATTTGTTCAATGTTAATCAGGTCCTTATTTTTCCCCACCAACATCTTTGTTGTTTAAGAGACTGAGGCAGTGTCTCTGTTATTTATAACTCTTAGTACAACACCAAATACCCATCAGTGCTTAAATTATGCCAACCAACAAGACTGGCGAGGAAACACTTGTAACCTGGCTTCAATTCTTAACCTGCTTCCCATGCAAAACCTTCAGGATTGTTTTCTGTATTGGTTCTGTCTAGAAGTTTAGTAAAAGAATATCTACCCCGCATCCTACCAACCAGATTAGAGGATAAAAGCCAAGACAATGTGGGGATGGTACTCTGAACTTCTGGGGAAAAATTGTAGAAAGTAGCACAATATCATTATTATTGACATGTTCACCATGTCCCTTGAAATCTAACCCATTCTGGAGAATGAATTTTCAACTAAAGTACAGTTCTGTAATCGGAGCTTAATTGGAGGCAGAGACTGTTCAGCAAGCTTCTCGACATGATTCTCCTTTCTATGGCAGATTGTATTTCACTTTGCATAATGAGGCAGTCTTTCTATTTACTGATTATTTCCTTATGTAACTTGAGTGCCAAAAGGAAGTCACCACCAAGACCTCAAACTACTGACTAATAAACATGTTTCCAACTCCTGATGTGCAGGGCACTTAAGATACCTCTCTCGCTTGCAGACTGAAGTTTGTGCACAATATATGTCAGAGTTCATATTTTGCCAGGAGGCAAAGTTTACATTCCTGGCATTTTATTTAGAAAGCCAGAAGGAAAAGAATGAGGTAAAATCTCCATGGCTGGCATCTTGATGGTATGAGAAAGGATGTGAAATTCCTAGAGCTTCTCTAATAATCGCACAGCTAACATTTGCATAGTACTTTATAATTTCATGTTTATTTGCTCCTCATTAGCACCATGATAGAAATAAATAGAACAGGTGTTATACCACTTTGTATATATATAAAAAAATAATTGGGGCAGACGGCTTGCCCAAAATCACACAGTTAATAATTGAGAGAGCCAAGAATTGAATCCAAGTGTTTTTGATCCACAGCCCTAGGAAAATGATGCCCTTTTATCTGTTGTTTCTGTCTAAAAGTTCAGTAAAATAATATCTATCCCACATCCTCACAGCCAGGTTTGGGGATAAAAGCTGACAATATTCCAGGCCTTACCCCCAGCCTTGTGACAGCCAGGACTAGTGTCCACCCGCATTAGGTCCCTGATGGTTCAGACAAGGGTGCCAACAATGTTGCACCAGTTTCCTTAGATCATTTCCTCAACCATCCAATTTGTTTCAGCAGCATAGGCCTGGTACACTTCACCCACTCTAATGGTAAGATTGACCTTCCAGAAATGTTGCCTTTCTCCCATTATTGCTATAACACCTCCTTTCTTGTTTCCTGCATTGAATTTATCCTATTATATACCTTTTGCTTATTTATGTCAATTTACTGTCCATCTACCCAGTAGAATGTAAGATGCATATGGGCATATATTGTTATATACTCAGGGCTTAGCATGGTCCCTGACATGGAGTAGTCATCCAACAAATATTTGTTAAATGAGTGAGTGAATAAAAGTTGCCTGAAATGGCCAAATTTCCCAATCAACACCAAATTTAACAGCATGGACTTTTAAAAGTGATCCAGTTTACTATGGATTTCATTTCTTAGAGCAACCCTGTGTTCAAAGTAGTCATGGTGTTTGATAGTGTCAACCCAGAGTCTTGAATTGTACTGCCAGGAATAGCATATCATCTGCATTTAATTATACATTTACTGTATTATAAACCGTGGTTATCTCATTACAACTGGAGGCAAATTAAAAGGAATGCCAAATAGCACACTAGGGACCACTGTGGTGATATGGTCTAGACTTCAGAATAGCAGTGGCTGTATTTATGGTCTTCCTGGGTTCAACTACTTTCATAATTCTTCATACTAACTCAATGAACCCTCTAATTTTTCCAAACTTATGTAAGCAAACTTGGTAACCTGGTAAGAAAAAAAAAAACCCTATATTCAATGTAGCATATATCTTGTACATTCAGCAGATCTCTCCTTTGCCCGTAAACTGTCTCTTGTAAAGCTCAGCAAAGTTTCAGGAAAAATCTCTAATTTCTCTCAATAGCATTGAGTTCCTCTGTGCAGACATTGTGTAGTGCTGGTCGATATGCTTGTTAAATTGACTCAGTGCTTATGTTTTAGTTAGAACTGATGACACTGACATAAGTCAATATTACTTATCACTGACCTTGATCTGCTCCTCAGGATAGGAACTGCATGCATTTCCTTCCAACAGGTTGGATGGACATCAGCAGTAAATAATAAATTATAATTATAGGTCACCTGCTGATCCGCAGCAGCCACTGACAACTATAAGCTTGCTTCCAGGACATCTGAACCAATAATACCTCCTCCACACATCCTTCCAAACCGCTTCCTTTTCAAAATATATTATTAGGTTAGTGCAAAAGTAATTGTGGTTTTTGCCATAACTTTTAAATGGCGAGAACCGCAATTATAGAATCTCGCTTATCTCACAGTAGAGAAACACAAAATCGAGACTTAACCAGGTCTGCCACCCAGGAATATAATCCTTACTTGCTGAGACACTTTGGGATATATAGACATGTTTTTGCTAAAAAATAAAATGTCTTTGGGTTCTCAAATTGTATGAAAATGTATTAATTTATGAATCAACAAAATGAAACAATATGCTTGTCTTAAAACCATAGTATTTTGAGGAAGTGAAGTCCAACCTCATCTATGTAGTTTAAGAATCCAATATCTTCCCATTAGAGATGAAAATAAATGGAGACCCAGAGAAGTAAAAGACTCGTCTGAAGTCACGTGGTTACACACAGAAATGCTGTCTTTTCAATGTTCAAATCAATATGGTCTGTGGATGCCAGAAAAGAGGATATGGCTGGGTTTGCAGGCTTACACACCGGAAGTAATGTTTCTAAAGTTTCTTTCTGAGTAGCTATTCTCAGTTTTTGTGAGGCTGTGGTTCACTTAACTACAACCCTGAAGCTGCCTGGAATTAAGACGGTCTTTGGGAGCCCTTGAGGTCTTCGTTGTCATCTTAGAATGTAGTTATCTTAGTACATTGCCTTGGGTTGGTGGTAGAGGGAGTAGTGGTGGCTGAGGGGAGGGAAGAGGCAAAAGGAAAATGACAAAAGGGTGAGTCCTCTGTGGACCAGGGAGAATAAACCTTTAGTGGCAGAGGATACCTGTGCTTTGTCCCAGCTGTGCCAGGCATGAAGAAGAAGCCCTTTGTTACACACCCTGTTTTGCCTGACCCAGGAATAGGAATGGGTTAAAAGGAACTAATTGCCTGTTACATTCTAGGATAGCCTTCTATTTCAGGTTATTTGTAGAGGTTTCATCTTCTGGTCAGTGCTCTTGATTTCAAAAAGCAGTTACTGTGGATGGGGGTAAAAAACTTTTTTGGACACATCCCAGCAAATTTGGTTAAGCCTTGAGATCACTTTTGAGAATTCAATGAAAAGCACTGTTTATCATATGATTAGCCAATTACAATAAGATATTTAAAAGTTGTATTATTCATTGTTTCACATGACAGGCCACCAGAAAAATTAAATTTCATTCTCCTATTTAAGATTTACTCTCATTCTTACCTTCAAGGGCAGGGTACGGCTAAGGTTCGTGTGGTGGTGGGTCTATGAAGAAATTGAAGGGTGATGCTTCTGCACTTTGATTGGTTCATGTACACCTGGCTCTGGTCTTATTTCCTCAGAAGATTATGCCTCCCATGCATTATGCTTCTAGAATGTTAGCTATTCTGTCTGATTCACATCCTAAACCACTTTACAGTGTCATGTGTCACTGAGCTGAGCTGTGTCATTGACTCTCATATGAGCATCTAGTGACTTTGGGCAGAATTATCATCAGTGAGGTGAAAGAACTTGCCTGCAATCAATGACTGTGTAAATCTTCCTTAAAAAACAAAACAAAACAAAGCAAAACCCAACTAGTTCACCACCTGAAATGTAGTAACGTTCCAAATTGTGATTATTCTGAGAAGACAAAAAGCATAGCTATGTCACCAATTAGTCTGTGTATATGAAAGGGCCAGAATGTATACAGTTCAAACTGACTGAGAATTTTCCAGGGCTACTTTGCTGGAGATGAATGTCTAGGATATGATGAATCGCTCCAGGAATATCCTCCTCCCTGGTGGTAGGGACTTTTGGTAGCCAAGAGCTATCCTAGTAGACTTCTAATAGAGGTGGATTTTGAAGAGAAAGAGTAGCAAAGTGGGTAAGAGCTCGAGCACTGAAACAAGACTGCCTGGATATGAAAGGTGGGGCCATTGCCTATTAGATATATGACTTTGGACATGTTGTTTGTGAACAAATTTCTCACCCATTGTCCATAAAATAGGAACAGTAATACCACTAACCTTATAGAGATGTTGAAATAATTACATATATTAATACATATTAAGGATTAGAATAATGCCTGGCACATAATAAGTGCTCAGAAATGTTACACTTACTATTAATGATAATTTGATTAAACTGTCTATCTAATAGTAATGTTGAAGAGGGACCAAACCATAAAAATTTATCAATTTCTTGGCCTTCATGAAAACTGCTACATAGTGCAATGGAAAAGTCATTGATTTAGGAATTACCTCTAGCTGTGCTACTTTGGGATCATTATCTTACCTCTCTAAGATCCAGTTTCTTATCTGTAAAATGAAGTAGTAATATCCACCTGATGGAGTTATTATGAGGATTCAATAACACCATATATAAGAAACATTGTGGCTGATACAGAGTAATGGTAATATATGTCATTCCTCTTCACCTTCCCAGCCAAACTGAGTCAGCTGGGAGCTAATGTCATGTTTTTTAATCAGATTTTTTCAGAACGAGAAGGGAAATAAACTTAATTATGAATCCAATAAGTGTTGATTGAGAACCTAAGTGCGCCAGGCCCCATGCCAGGCACTTGGGATACCACAGAGAATGGACCCTGCTCTCCCAGAGCATGCATTGTGCTGAAAAGATCAGTCTTGGTGGACAAGACATCCTCATTTTGGTATTCGAGAAGGTACAGGCTGGGCATGGTGGCTCACGCCTGTAATCCCAGCACTTTGGGAGGCTGATGTGAGCAGATGACCTGAGGTCAGGAGTTCGAGACCAACATGGCGAAATCCCAGCTCTACTAAAAGTACAAAAATTAGCCCAGCATGGTGGCAGGCACCTGTAATCTCAGCTACTTGGGAGGCTGAGGCAGAGAGAATTGTTTGAACCCAGGAGGTGGAGGTTGCAGTGAGCAGAGATTGGGCCACTGCACTCCTGCCTGGGTGACTGAGCAAGACACTGTCAAAATTAAAAAAAAAAACAAAAAAACAAAAAAAACCCAACAGGTATAGAAGTTGGTAACTATTATTATTTTATGAAAGAGAGGATCCAAGGACATTTTTGTTTGAGAAGGAAGTTGCCTTTGGATTCTTTTCTCTCCTTGAGTTGGTCTGCCAAGCCCCATCACACCATGGCACCTGAGTTGGTGCTTCACTCACGGAGAAAATAGAAGTCTAAGGGAACTGCATGTCACTGGTTAGGTTAATTTCACTGTCCCATCTGTCTTCATGGCTCAAGATCTTCACATGCAGTTCCATAATCCTTCGGAATTCGAGACCATATAAGCCACTATGAGCTTACTGGCTGATTTAGCAGAAATTTGAAAAGGCAGCTACATGAAGATATGCTCTGTGGAGCTCAAAATAATGAAGTGCTTCACTGGGAGCTTGCAGTTTTACCTCATCCAAGCTACCTAAAACAAAATGAAGACTTTACAAGAAGAAAAACTGTATTCTGTGGAAGGGAGATGTGTGGTACAGTGGAAGAAGTATGAGCTTGGAATTGGATGGACCTAGAATCAAGAGAGAAAAGTAGTTATTTCTGGAGTCAGAAATACCTTGATTTCATCATCTTACTGGCTACACGACTTTGAGGATGTTTCTCAACCATTCTATGCCTCAGTTTTTCAATCTGCAACATATGGGTAATAACATTAACAACTATGTATAATTGAATATAATTAAAGTTCTCCAGAAAATGTTCTGGGGGAAAGGAAGGAGGTGCTATCCCAGGATCATGCTGTGTATGACAAGTGGAGAGATTACTATAGGTAGGGAGATGTCAAGAAAAAACACATCCCATATTCTTTGCTTTGTGCTGGGGAAAGAGGAGATACAGGAAAAAAGAAAACATTAATTGAGTATCTGAGTGCTAGATACTTTCCACACATTATTTAATGAAGTCTTCAGAAAAACCCTTAAGAAATGGTAGCTTACATGACCTACAGTTTGCAGATGACAAAACAAATGGAAACTTCAAAAATTTATTGCCAATAAATGGCAGAGCTAAAAGTCAAGCTAGCTTATTCCCAAAACCTATCCTCCACCCACTCTTCAAAAGATGAACATGACCTTTCTTCAAAGATGAACAAAATCTTTCTTTCAAGGAGCTCACAGTCTGGCATAGTAGAAGAACACTATGATTATGTGGGATAGCATGACTTTCATAATTACAGACTCTTCTGTGCAAATGGAGCTTTCTTTACTTCCTTATATCTGAATTTACCTTAATTCTTAAATCTCAAATTCCACCAATGGGAACAATTTTAATATTACCTCTTTAAGGTTAGCACAGTCACTTCTACCATTTTACCCCTAATTTTTTTTTTTTTTTTTTGGATATTCAGTCAGCTTAAGATTTTTTCCTCTGGTTCCTTAACCTAAAAGTGGTCTAAGTTTCAGGCACTCAAAAAATATTCTGGCATTTAGTCTGTGGCAATTCTGTGATCTTGCTCACCTCTGCAGAGGGGAAATCCATACATCTCCATCCCTACTGCGCCTATCCTGATTTTCACAGTCCCATCATGGTCCAAGCCCTATCCCACCATCATGAGACAGCTCCTTCATGACACTCAAGTGAATGCCCTTTTCTTGTTAGGCTCTCCACCACATTGCAGTCCTTCAGGACAATATTGGATTCACCACATAAGACAGTTGATGATTGAAAAACCTGAAAAACAGAAAGCTCTCCATATGCCTACTTCAAAGAATCATTTTACTGTCCTAGCACACTTAATGAATAGCATTCAAGTTCTCTCTTACATCTTGTTCTCCCCACAGAGCCTTCAAGTCAAGGACTTTGAGTGTTTAGCACATAGCTCAGTTCCTGGTAGATGGCGAGCACTCAATAAATGTCTACTTTAAAACAACGTAATAAGAAATTCATGAACACTGAAAAAAATACTTAAAAACCAAAGACAGGTCTTCTTGAAGACCACTAAGTGATATCCAGAATTCTTCCTTGAGGATCTTATTTGTATTTAGCCCAACCAAATGAGAAAATATAGGGGCTAAGTTAAGGAAGAAAGGTAGAAAGTCATATGGAGA